>NW_002987782.1:62689-64141 GCF_000006295.1 Pediculus humanus corporis | reverse complement strand
TTTTTTTGATCCTGGAAAAGAATGTAGTGGTAGTTAATTTAAAAATTTATTCATTAAACAACCGGAAGCGTGTGGAACATTCGATCGTATACCGAAAAAAAAAACCATTAAGAAAAACGTACGAAAAAAAAATTAAACAAAAAAAATTTACAACCGGTAATTAATTAATGACCGGTTAAAAATCATAACACGAATTTATTTAAATATTACACGCGCCCAAAAACAACAACAACAAAATTTTTGTTGTTTGTTTCTATTTGTTTTAGTTATGAAAAAAATAATAAAAAAAACAATATTCTTGTTTTTTTTTTTTTTTAATCAAGTTTTTTGTGTTAATTATTCTTCATTCCAAGAGTAGCGTTATACGACACAAACCCCACTCTCTCTCTCTCTTTCTCTCTCATTACTGTCTCTCTCACACACAATATCTCTCTCTCTCTTTGCTCTTTTTTTTTTTTTTTAAATTTTTTCTCAAGTTTGTTTGTTAAAAAAAAAAAAAAACGGTCAATCAAATCAAATAAAAAAAATTTTTTTTTTTTTATTGGTTGATGAGAGTTGATAGAAAGTTGTCGATAAATTAATATTATTATTATTATTATCATCATTTTATTACGGTAATTTTTTTTTTACGTTTATAAAATGCGAAATGATAGATTATTAATAAAAAATTATTAATTTTTCTTTTTCCAAAACGAGTTTAATAGAAAAATAACCGAAAAAATTTTATTACTTCATTTTGGAAATTTTTTTTTTTTTTTTTACTCTTTCCTCGAAAAGAGTAAAAAATTCGGTTATAATTATTAATATTATTATTACCGTGGTGATTACGCGGGGAGAGGGTAGGGGTAGGGATGGAGGGAATGGTGCGAGATAATTTTATCTTAAACCGGAAGTAAAATCATAACGAATCCGAATATACAATTTGGAAAAAAATAGAAAAATTACTCGGGTAATAAAAAAAAAAATTTTCTTTTACGGTAATAATAATTTTTTAATATTGATGGTTTATAAACTGGTTCGGTTGTTAAAATACATAAATAATAAAAAAAAAAAAAAAAGTCTCAATTAACATTCTTCAGGTATTTTCATTCTTCAGGTTTGATGATGATGATGATGATAATAATAATTGCAACTATTAACTAGGTTATCATCGTTTGTTAATTTTTTTTTTTTTAATAGTTTTAAGGTATTTTCTTTTTTTTTTTTAAATATTTTTCAATCGTCGTTGATTTTATGTTAGTTTTATTATTATTATTATTGTCTTCTGCTTTTTATTAATGACTTCAATAATGATAATAATAATAATCGGATGATTTTTTAAATAAAAAAAAAATTTTTTTCGTTTTTTTTTTTTTTTATCTTTTGTTCTGGAAAAGGATTTAATTATGTAATTAATTTATGTCTTCTGCTAATTTTAAATTAATTTAAACAATTATGACGTATGAAGTGAAA
>NW_002987782.1:61567-62378 GCF_000006295.1 Pediculus humanus corporis | reverse complement strand
TCCCCCTCTCCTGTTTTAACCAGGTTGGGTTGTTGTTTTCGGAAAATGATTTTGTTTTATTTTTGACATCATCGATTCGAATTTTTTTTTTTCTCACATTTATTTATTTATAAAATTTCTGATACAAAAACAAACAAACAAACAAACGAACGAACTTGAATGAAATTTATTTTAAAAAAACAATAATAATAATAATAAAATTTCAATTTCTGTTTGTTTGTTTGTTTACAAATTCGATGATAATAAAATAAATTAAAAGATTTACTTATCAGGTTTTTCTTTTTTTTTTTTTCTTATGAGAAAATCAAATAAATTGTGCGATAATGATGAATATTTAATATCAAAGGACTTTGCCTGTATTATTATTATTATTATTATTATTATTATTAAAATCAAGTTTTTGAATAAAATAATAGTAATAATAAAATATTTATTTATTTTTATTTTTAAGTATTATGAAAAGTTTGATAAGAGAATAAAAAAAAAACCTGATGTGGAAAATGCACTATGAGAAATTATTTAAATAAAAACTATAAATAACCTTTTTTTTTCGGGGGGAAGGGAGTAAAGCGGGAGAGAGAGAGAGAGAGAAGGGGGTAAAAAAGGGAAAGGAGGGCAATTGTAAAAAAAAACAGGTAAGACGATTCATAATAAGAGAGAAAGATCGAATTTTTTTTTTTTCATAAATAATTTTTTTTTAAATTTAAAAATATCGATACGTTCGTGTTAACAACGACAACAACAACAACAACAACAACCACGACAAAACAAACACAAAAATCACGTGTTTTGTAAAATACAACAACAACAA
>NW_002987782.1:58615-61174 GCF_000006295.1 Pediculus humanus corporis | reverse complement strand
TATTAAAATATATATATATATATATGTATATGTAATTATTATAAAAATAAAAAAAACCGGAAACGTAGTATGAAATCTTCAAAAATTTAATAATGATAATAATAGGAGTTTAAAAACGATTTTTTTTTCGAATTATAAATAATAATAATAATAAACCTAGTTTTTATTTTTTTATTTATTAAATGGGTTACTATTTTATTATTATTATTATTATTTATCCCTTGAGCGGATAAACTAGTTATATTATTAAAAAAATAACGACATTCTTTAGGTGCAAAAATATGTAAAAAAAATTTTCCTTTTTTTTTTTCGGTGATAAAATGCCGGCTTATCAGTAAAAACAATAACCGGAAGTTGTTTCCTCGTTCTGATTCTTATTTTAATATGTTAATAAACCTACAACGATTATCATCATCATCATCATTGTGGTCGTGGTGGTGGGGGTGATAACAATAGAAAATATTTAACGATAAGAACAAAAAAAAAAAACTTTCGAACCTGTTTTTAATTATTATTATTATTATTACGTTTCGCATACGTTAATCATAATATACATATATTGTATTTGAAATTTAAAAAAAATCTTGCAAATTATTATTATTATTACTATTATTATTATTAAGCGAGTTCGTCGGTTTTTATTTATTTAACCGTAAGTTAAATATTAAAAATACACGCATTCATTTTGTATAATAATTTATATCTTCGTATAAATATCATAACAATGAGTTGATATTTAATAATAATAATAATAATAATGACGATGATGATAATAATAATAATAACAATATCGCAGTATTTATGTTAAAATAATTTTTACCGTTAAAAATATTATATGTATACTCGTTTGTTTGTTTTTTTTTTTTTTTTTTACACACATCATAAAATTAATTTATAATAATATTTATAATTTATAAATTTGGCAACAGTGTAATGTACTTAATTAAAAATAAAAATTAATTTATTATCATTATTATTATAAATATTATTATCATCGATAAGGGAAAATGATTAGGAATTGTTTTCGTTTTCTCTCGTTCGATGGATACGGGAGCAAAGATGAATAATAATAATAATAAAGTTGGAAAGGTATATGTGATACCAATAAAGTGGGGGTAGGGGTGAGGGTGAGAGTGGTAAAAAGGTGGTAAAACGAAAGATAATGATTGTAATAATAATAATGAATTTAAATCCTATGATTTTTCAACGGATTTTGTTTTTTATTACCACCCTTGTTATTTTTCGTTTTCAAACTTCCGTTTCCGGTTTGTGGAAATTTTTTCTGCGATGACCCGTGACAATTTTTTTGCGCGACCGGAAACATGTATTCCAAATCGATGTCGTAACGTGGTAATTTTTCTCTCAGGTAATTAATTATGTTAATTTTAAGACTTTGATTTCGGCTCAATATCAAACTGGATAAGTACCGAGTGCTCCCCGATTTTTCCGCGCAATGCAATAACAAGCCAAAGGATTGATAATCCGAATCCAATACGTACGTGTTGTATATACCCTCGTCTGAAAAGAAAAACAACGATGATAATATTAATAATAATAAAACGGATACAGAAACGAAGAAGAAAACGTTCGTTAATAATGACGTAATTAATTTCCACATGTAACAAACTTGGTTACGTATGTGATTACGTCACGTTTTAATAATAATTAATAATTACACGTGTCTTCAGCGTGTATCCAATGTGCCGGCTGATTGAAATCGGGTATCTGCCACGTGATATTACCAGATAATTTTTCACGATCCGGATCGTCCACGAAACTATAATTGAATTTCATCGATATGTCGAGATTTTCATGGGAGAGAGTAAATTTGGCTTTCATGCAACTATATTCTGGCATTTCTTCAGAACTCGCATAATATTCAACGATGTACCATATTCCCATAAGCTAAAATACAAAATGCGAATTGAATTAATAACAAAGAAATACCACGTGGTTATCGTGGTTTTAGAAAATGTTTAATTCGTCATGACGTTTTACTTATAACTAATTAAAAATTGAACGTTTTAGTCATAGGTAGTAGTAGTATTAAAAAAACCTTCAACTTTACACGCCGGGAATCACGATGATGATGATGATGATGACTAAGACAATCGAAATACGGTTGAAGGATAATTATGGAAGTTGTTATTGTTGTTGTGTTATAATAATAATAATAATAATAATCACGATTACGATTTTTTGCCAAAAAAAAAAAAACAAAAAAATTACGACGCGATCGAAATAATACGACGTGTTTTGAGTTTTAAAATTTAAATAAAAAAAATTATTATTATTATTATTATTATTATTATTATTATTATTATTATTATTATTATTATTATCCACCATTAAACACGACAAGGCTACTTGTCGGGATTTTTTTTTAAGTATTTATCCGAGGTTTCTACCCGATTCCTTAGGGACAAATACTCGAATTTCGGTGGTGCCACTTATTATAAGATAGCACCACATCAATTCTTGAAGGTCTTCCTGAGTCCGTCTTTTTCGATGGGAACGATTTGTCTCCTGAACTGGGCTCCGGTGACTAACATCTTTGGA
>NW_002987782.1:57418-58058 GCF_000006295.1 Pediculus humanus corporis | reverse complement strand
AGAGTGAGGATTAATATTAAATTATGATGACTTTGATCGATGTATCGATATATCGTTCGATGTATCGATTAATCGATCGATTAATTAAATAAATTAATAAATAATTTTTTAAAAAAATGTCTTACCTCGTTCAAATCGATGTTTCTCAACGCTTTCACTCTTGGACATTTTGTTTTGTCTTCGTTTATTTTATAACTGAAGACGGCAAAAAAAAATAAAAAAAAAATTAATAGAGATGATGATGATGATAATGACATATTTAATTTTTTTTTACGCAAAAATAATAATAATAATAATAATAATAATAATAATAATAATAATAATAATAATAATAATAATAGTGATAGTAGTAGATCGCGAAACGCGTTACACTCACTAAAATTGTATTTTTATTGTTGTTAAAACAAGGACGTTGGTGCGTAGGCGGAAAATATATATTTTTTTTTTTTAAATGTATATCACACAAAGTTTAGATATAAAAAAATTATTTGTCTTGTGGTAACAAACAAACAAACGATTTAAACACACACAATTTAATTTCAATTAAATACATTAACAAACAAACAAACAAACACTACGAGTAACGCGATTAATATGCGAAAAACGAAAAAAAAATTTTTTTTTTTCTATTCATTAAAAT
>NW_002987782.1:25000-57257 GCF_000006295.1 Pediculus humanus corporis | reverse complement strand
TGCTCCTCGTCGTCGTAATAATAATTTTTTTTTTTTTATTCTGTGATAAAAATTAAAATTTTTACTCAGTGCGTGCTTGCGTGCGTGAATTAACGTGAACACTTAACCCAAATTTATTAAATGAATAATCCTACGCAATAATTATAATAATAATAATAATAATGGTAATAACGATAATAATAATATTAATCAATTAAATAATTTTTTTTTTTTTGGGTTGTTACACAATTGAATTTGAAACTTTTTTTTTTTTCTTCCGATTTGAATTAATAATTTATTTTTTATCGTAATAAAAAATTGTGTGTGTGTGTGTTGGGGGGGGGGGGGAAACGTGGAATTGTCTTTTTTTTGTAAGGTAATAAATTTCATTTAGAAAAAAATTATTACTAGGGTAATAAAAAAAATTTTTTAAATATTAAACAAAATAAAACGGATAAGAAAATTTTTCGATTATTACACGTAGAACAAGTTGCATAACTTTTATTTTTGTCAGGCGTTAAAAAAAAATCAAGGTGGTGTCTTATTGCAGTTTTGCCAACGTAAAATTTTATTTTTTTAAAAGAAAGGGTTTTGAATGGGTGCTGCCAACTTTTCTTTTCTTTTTTTTTGGTTTTCCGTTATTTTTGAAAGCTCAAAACGACGTTTTTTTCTCTCCACCAAAGTTTTTCCAAATGGTCGACAAGATCTCTCATGATGGTTCGACATAATTGTCGTTTAATTGAAAAAAATTATTAATTAAAAATTTTTCCTTTTGATTAAATAATTAATTAGCAGTAGACAAATTTATTCAAAGAGAGAGAGAGAGAGAAAAAAAAACTAAACATTTTATTATAAAACGATCATCACCACTCTCGGTAAATCGTACACTTTCAGTCGGTACTTCCACACTTATATTATTATTATCATCATCATCATTATTCACATACGTCACGACAATATCATCACATTAAAATTTAAATTATAAATAATAACTTGAAATGATAATAATAATAGTAATAATAATAATAGACAAAAAAAAAAATTTTTTTACTATTTAAATTATATTTATTGACAATATGCCTCCCTCTCCAGAGTTTCACAATATTCTCCAGCCTTTTAGTCTCTTCTTATCATAATGAATTTTTAACCTTTCCCCTCCCCTGCCCCCCTCCGATCTATTTCCCATTAAAAACAACAAAAAAAAAATTTTTGGATTTCCATTGCTTTTTAACATTTATTAAAAACCTTTCACAATTAATAAGTAATTAATTTTTTTAATTATAAAACATCAACTTTATTATTATTATTATTATAAAAACGCGTTAAAAACCGTTAGTGATAACGATTGATAATGATAACAATATAAAACCGAAAACAAAAAAAAAATTAAATTAAATCTAAAGTCTGTCTCTTTGATAATTAAAAACCTTTCTTTTCTTTAAATAATAATAATAATAATAATAATAAAATTTTGGAAACTTCTAGAAAATTATTAATGAAACAAATACTAATAATAATAATAATAATAATAATAATAATAATAATGATAATAATAATCGAGAGCGTTAACAAATTCAAAAGGGAGTTAAAATGTTAATAAAAAATTATAATTTTTCTAGAGAAAAAGAGAAGGAGAAAGAGAGAGAGTTAAATTAAGACAGAGAGAGAAAAAATAATAATAATAATGATATATAAAATTTTCCATTTTCATTTATCCAAAATAATAATAATAATAATTTTTTTTTAAAAATCGTATCCATCGTAGTTAAAAACTGTGGTAACTCGATTATTTCAACAACATTTTTATTTATTTATTTATTTATTAAAAAAAATAATAATAAGAAATTGTTCTTTTTTAAATCAGCCAAACGAAAACAATATTATTATTATTATTATTATTATTATTATTATCATCATCATTATTATTATTAATAGTACATTTAAACAACAGAAAAAAAAATTTGCAAAGCATTGAATTAAAAGTGACGAGGAAAAGAAAAAAAAAAAACAAAAAAAACTCATCAAACCTATTTTCTTTCATCACCGAAATAATAATAATAATAATAATAATAAAACATTATGTTAACAATGTCAATCGATAATTATACTATTTATTTTTTAAAAAATAAATTATTGTTATCATTATTATTGTTACTATTTTTTTTTTTAAATACAAAAAGCAAATCAAATAAATATTAATAATAAAAATGGGTGGAGGGATGAAGAGGGGGGAATAGAAGAGGTAAGAGTAGGAGTAGGAGGAGGGGGGAATAAAAGTACAAACAAAATCACAAAAATAATAATCGAGAGCAAAAATAATAATAATAATAATAATAATAAATGAAAAACAAAATTTTTTTTACAAAAAAGAAAACACAACCAGAAGAAAGCCATCAATAAAAATTTATTTATTTTTATTTTCTGCGTGTAAATACTTTCCTATATTATTACTTATTTATCACTTTAAAAAAAAAATTAAATAATAATAACAAGAAGTTAATAATAATAATAATAATAAAAACCTAATTAATATTTATATATATATTTATAATTAATTAATTACTCGGAGATATTTCGTTACTAAAGCTTTTTATTTATTTATTTATTTTTTATTTGTTATTAATTTCTTCTTCTTCTTTTTATTTATTTATTTATTTTTTTTTTGCCCGAACAAGCCACGTCACGATAAAAATAATAATAATAATAATAATAATAATAATAAAAAACAAAAAAAAAAAAAACTTAACTCTTTTTACTATTTTTTTTTATTATTATTATTTATTTAGTTAAAGAAAAGCTATTATTATCATCATCATCATCATCATCATCATCGTACACGTGTATTTGTTTGTTTGGTAATAATATAAATTCGAAGCTCTGAATTACGCACGCACACGCACACGTACACGGGCACACACAGGCACACACGCACTGGGTTTTAGTTAGTTTTCTCATCGTTTATTTATTGTTTATTAAATTTCACGCACACGCACACACACACGGGCACGCACGCACGCACACACGCACAAATTAAAAAATAAAAAATAAAGGACCACGTCGTTAACATAATAAAAAATAATAATAGTAATAATAATAATAGTTTTACGCACGAAACGAGCGTAAAAAAAATAAAAAAATTTTTTTTTTTCGTAATGCCTCTTAATTATTATTATTATTAAGTAATTAATTAATTTAATTAATTTAATTTTTTCGTTTCACAACAAAACAACAACCAAAATAAAAAAAAAAAAAAATTACAGTAGTAGTAGTAGTAATAATAATAATAATAATAATAATAATAATAATAATAAGATTATTTTTTTATTTTCATCATGAGTATTCCAAATAAAAGAAAAAATAAAAATTAAATTAATAATAATAATGATAATAATTTTTTTTTTATTAGTAAATCCAATGCGAGAGAATAGAATAGAATAGAATTGAAAAAAGAGTAATAATAATAATAATAATAATAACATTTTAAATACTTTTTTTTTTTTTTTAAATTTTATTTTATTTTATTTTATTAATGCGTGTCAATGTTTGTTAATTAATTAATTAATTAATAATTAATTATCGAGTATAAAAATCGATCAATTATCAAGCAGACGAAACAAAAAAAAAAAAGAAAACAAATGAAAAATTAAAAAATAAATTAATAAAGAAAAAAAAAAAAAAGAAAGTAAACAACTTATATAGCAAGAAATAGTATCATCAAATCAAATTATCGATCAATAATCAATAATCGTTCTCGATCCATCGATCGATCGATCGGTCGGTCGTAAAATAATAATAATAATAATAATAATAATAATAATAATAATAAATTTTTTTAAATTTAATCATATCAAAATAATTTCTTCTTCTTCTTACTATTATCATTATCATTATTTATTTGTATTTTTCTACAAAACGATTAACTTTCTATTACAACAACAAAAAAATTTACTTCCTGATTGATTGACTGACTGATTATTATTATTATGACGATGAGAATAATGATGATGTCATCACAAGAAAACAAGAAAAAAAAAAAAAAAAAAAACAATTTTTCAAAATTTTAAAAAAAAAAAAAAAAAAACAAAAAAAACAATTAAAACTATTATCATTATTATCATTATCATTATTATTCAAATTATTAATTTTTTAAGTAACGATCAAACGAACGAACGAACGAATTTAAAAAAAAAAAAAAAAAATTTAAATTTAAATTTAAATTAAATTAATAAATAATAAGTCGTTTTGTTATTTATTTTAATTTTAATTTTTTTGTTTGTTTTGCGCACAAGCACAGGCACACTCGCACACGCACACGCACACGACTACCTTGCCAAACTTTTCCCTTTCCTCTTCCCTACCTCCCACCCACCTGCTTCCCCCTCCCTCCTTACCGGAAAAAAAAAAACCAAAAAGATTCGTTATCCGCACCCGCCGCCCTCGCCTGCCCAATATCGATTACAAACCCCCGCCCTTTTTTGCCTAACCCCGCCCCTTTTTTGCTTTCCCCCACCCCTTTCATTATCATTAATCGTTATCACTAACGCACAGTGTTAGTGTTTATTGTTGTTTACGTTTCTTTCCCGCTTTTTTACGAACGACATAAATTATTATTCAATATGTATACATACGTACTTACATACATACATAAGTTTTTTTTCCTCCATTTTATTTATCATTATTATTATTACTTTTTTTTTTTTTTTTTTTTTTCAAAGGCTAAACAAGTGAACATATTACAAACTACAAATTTTCGGTCTCTCTCTTTCTTATTTATTTTTTTTTTTTTTACGTCCGATTTATTTTATTTTATTTTATTACTTTCAAATCAATTAGCAAAAGAAAGAAAAAAACCAAAAAAAAAAAAAGAAAAGAAAAGAAAAGAAAAATCGATTCCGGCTCGAATCAATAATCAATAATCGATAATAATAATAATCAATGATAATAATAATAATAATAATAATAATAATAATTTTTTTTTATTTAAATTTTTTTTTTCTCTCTCTCTCTTTCTCTCTCTCCCACGCAAGCTTTTCTTCATCTTGCGTAAAATTTTTTTTTTTTTTTCTTTTTTTCTTTTTTCCTTTTTTTTTTTTTTTAGTTTTTTCTTTTTTTAGTTTTTTTAGTTTTTTTTTTTTTAGTTTTTTTTTAGTTTTTTTTTTTTTTAAATATACTTTGTACAAAAACTCACAATTTTTTAATTTTCCTTTCATACTGTTATATTATTATTATTATTTGTTTTATTTTTTTTTTTTTTTAAATTTTTTTTTTTAAATTATTTTTCCGTTTTTTTTTTAAGCTTTTTTGTTTTGTTTTGTTTTTCTTCTTTCCTTCCTTTCTTCTTCCCTTTCTTCCTTTCTTCCTGTCTTTCTTCCTTCCTTCCTTTCTTTACTTCCTATCTTCCTTTTTTTTTTCCATTTTCAATCAATTATTTTTTATTTTTATTTTTTACTTTTTATTTTTTTCATTTTGTTATTAAAAACAAACTAAACAATTGATATTTTGTTAAATTGATGTTCCATTGACTAATGTTTCTTGTATATTTATATTATCACCCCCTCTTTTCGAGGGCGGAGGTCGTGAACTCCGTGATTTTGGCTCTCTCTGAACTTTCGGCTCCGATGGCGTTCCCGTTTTATTATTATTATTAAACCCGGTCGTCGGTTTACCGGTTTGATTATTCACAATTTGCCCACCTGTCGTACAAACAGAGAAATTTATCATTATTATTTTTACAATTTTCCTGTTTTTCTTGTGGGGACGGGTGGAAGGGAGAGGGAATGGGATTTCATCATTACCCCTCCCTCCCCTCCCCTCCCCTTTTTGTTCGGTTAAGAGAGATGGAACATAAAAACATCAAAACCTACCACTCCATGTTTTCTACCGTTTCCACACATCCTTTTTTTAGTCTACCTCAACAACAACTACTCTTTCTCTACTTTAACTTTCAACCTCTCTGTCTCTCTCTCTCTCTCTCACACTCACACATGTTTTGTTGTCTTGTACGTACCGTTACCACCACCACCACCACCACTACCGGTAGCGTTTGAATTGGTGCTCGGAGGAGTTGTCGCGGTGTTTGTCGCGGTCGTCGAAGAGTGAGGAGCGGTTGTCGTCGTCGTCGCGGCGGCGGCGACCTGTTGATTTCCACTTTCTGACGGTGTTCGACTGTGTTGCTGACGATTTTTTTTAGGACGTCTTCGACGTTTCTGAACCCCTTCGACACTCGATACCGATTCTAGGGTAATAACATTATCAAAGACCATCAACTACTATATTTGTAAATCAAATCAACTAATTTCTTTTTTTTTTCTTTTTTTTACTGCCTGTACTTTTTTATTTTTTATTTTCTTTTGTTGGCATCCCTTTTAAATAAATTTAAGTAAAAAACAAAAAAAAAAAAAAATTCAAAATCTGTTTTTTGTTTTCCCCCAAATATTTATTTGTCTATAAAAAAAAAAAAAAATAAAAATAAAATAAATATTTTTAAAAAATTAAATCTCGAGTTCTTAATAATGATAATAATAATTAAATTATCGTTAAATATTAATTTTTATCATCAATAAAAAATCAAAAACCATTTCGTTATTTAAAAACAAAAAGCAGTCGACAATTATTATTAATTTTTTTTTTTTTTTTTTTTTTTGCAAATTTTAATAAAGCCACATGAAAGTAAAATTTTTTTTTTCATTTTGGGTTAGTTGATGGTCGTTGAAAGGAAAACAGGAGATTTGACAATCAATCAATCAATCAATCACGCGAAATCCAAAGCAAAAAGGGGAGAGGGATGGGGGGAACAAACCAATCCCAACGACGTTTCCCGCGTTTTTTTTTTTTCCGATTCGTTAATGGCAAGCAAATGCTCCCTCCGAAATTTATCAACTATTAAAATAATTTCTTATTACAAAAAAAAAAAAAGGAAAATATGACAAAAGTTACCTTATTATTATTATTATTATTTTTCTTCTCACGTCATCATCACCGTACAAAGGTCAACCGTCGCAGTGGAATTATTATTTTCCGGATGACAAACATTATGCTATAGTCATGCTTTTTGTTTACACTGCCACCACTTTAACTAGGGCTACTACTACTGCTACTACAACTACTACTACTACTACCACTACCTATGATATAACGTTTTGTGATTCTTACCCTGATCGACGCTGGATACATCGTGGTTGTCTGCGACGACGCCTTCTTCGTCGTTCGGACGACGCCTATCCCGTCTCGGTCTCATTCCTCCCTTTGAGTCGTCACCCCGAGGATTTCGAACGTTGTTTTCCTCCCTCGAACTCCTTCTCTCGTTTCCAGATCTTCCACCGAAATGCTGACGTTGTTGAGATGGATGAACTCTTTCATCTGCATTGTCGGGCGTCGTATGACGCGGACCTAAAAAAATAAAAAAAAATTTATTGATATTGAAAACTTTTCTTTTTTAAAGTATTTCCGTTAAGGGAAAAAGTCAATCGGACGATAGTTAATTAATATCAAATAGACGGTTTTTTTTTTTTATTACCCCTCAATTAATGAATGAATGAATGAATGAATGAATGTAAGTGCCTTTGCCAAATCAAAAAAAAAAAAAAAAAAAAAGTAATCAATAGGGTTGATACGACTCTCTTTCATTCCATTTACAATCGTTCTTTTTCTTTTTTTTTTTTTTTTTAAATAAACAAAAACAAAAACAACAAAAACAATAACAATAACAACAACAACGATTAAAAACAAAGCAGAAAAACATTTTTTTTTTTTTGTTTTTGTTTTGCAATGTAAACACGAAATAAATTTCTTCTGACACTGGCATATACAAGTTAAAAGCGAAAGGGTGAGCGGTTACATAAATACAATTTACATCCGCACAAAAAACATTAAAACTAATTTTCCATTTTCTATTTTCCCACTTGAAAATTGTTTTTTCGTTATTATCATTATCATTATTATTATTTTGTTCTATATATATATATAATTAATTTCATTACAAAAAAAAAATAATTTCTATCACATAATAGTAATAATAATAATTTCATTTCCTTAAATTTTTTTGGGGTTTTTCATTAATTAATTTTTATTTATTATCTATCGGCATTTTATCAATTATCATTATCATTATTATTATTATTATTATTATTATTATTATTATTATAACTAATATTTATTGATTAATAAATAATAACTAATTTCAAATTAATCTTTTGAACCATTTTTTTTTTTGCAAGCATTCCCTTTCAGCTTTTAGCCCCAGCCAAGCACTTTTTTTTAAATTTCCACGTAATAATAATAATAATAATAATATGTAGTAATAATAATAATATATAGTAATAATAATATTAATATATAGTAATAATAATAATTCATCCTCTAATCACTCTTTTATCTCGACTATATTGAAAACATTGAAGTAATCGACGCGATTTTTATTTTTATTATTATTATTATTATTATTTCTTAAATTTAAATTACAAAACATTTATTTATAATATTCAATTGATATGCTACTAAGTTTTGTTTTGTTTTTTCAATTAAAACATAAATTAACAAAGTTGAAAGGTCAATCAAACGTTTTTCAACGAAAGTATTTTTTTTTTTTTTTTTTTGTTTTTGAACGTTATTTTGATATCTTATTAATCAAATTAAATAATCAATCAATCAATCGTTTTTTTTTCCCCATTCGTATTTAAACGATAATTAGAATGTTATCAATGTAATTAATAATAATAATAATTATAATATAACATATTAATAATAGCTTTTCGTTAAAAACTAAAACAAAAAAATTTTTTCTTAAAAAAAAAAAATATCTGCAAGTTTTTTCTGCCTACCAAAAAAACAAGTTTGACACAAGCTTGCCCATAAAATAATACTAATTTTTTTTTCTTTTTTTTTTTTTTGCAGAGAGTAATAAATTACATGATTTAATTACTAAATACATTAATAAACCTTACAAGAATTTTTTTAACACAACTTAAAATAAAATTTAACCTTTAATTTAAAATTAAATTTTTTTAATCGAATTGAATTTTATTCGAAAGTGAAACAAATTTATCTTTTTTTTCGGTTTAAAATGCAACAATTTAAAAAAAAAAAAAAAAAAAAACAACGTTGATGTGTCGAATCGTTCAATTACCCCTTTTAAAATCAAAAATCTTTTAAAAGTCTTAAATAAATATGGCGTCGTTTTTTTTTAAATATTATTTTCATGTGCACCTCATAAATTTTATGTATGCCTTGTACTCTTTTTTTTTTGCCTTTCCCTTCCGCTTTTAACATTATTATTTATAAACAAATTTATTCCAATGTAAAACAAGAGTCATTTATAGAGGATGAATTCTTAAAACTACTTATTAATTATATCTAAAAAATTTTCATTTCGTTTTTAAATTTAAACTGAATTATATCTATTCGATACAAAGTAATAAGAAAAAAAAAAAAAAAAAAAAAAGAACAATAATAATTCGTCACAAACAAACAAACAAACAATAATTCTCCTAATGTTACAATTTTAGGTTTCTTCATTCACTCATATCAATCATTCTACAGTCGTCTCATCAGAAACATTTTGCGCTATCAAAAAAAAGAACAACAGCAACAACAACAACAACAACAACAGCAACATAATCACGAAGTTTAATTATGGGTAATAATGACTAGAACCCGAGTAATTTCTAGTGGGGGGGTTTAAAAAAACCCCTGGCAAAATATTGGAAGACAACGCTTCTTTTTTTTTTTTTTTTTTTTCTTTTTTTTTTTTTTGTTTTATTTATTTTGTCTTTTTTTTTTGTTTGTTTTTGTTTTTGTTTTTTTTTTGTTTTTTTTATAAATTGAAAAAAGAATTGAACTAAAGATCGTAGAACGATTGCACTTAAAGACACACATTTGATAATCATGTAGTAAAATTGTGAGGAACTCTTTGAAAAGATTTCATCACTTTAAATCTGACCCTCCGCCCCCCTTTCCTCGTCCGCTCCCCCTCCCCGTTCTCCCATTATTTGACCCTCCTCTACCCCGACCGGATTGGGGTCCTTTTTTATTGTCAACGTTATTGAAATAATCAGGGACGTTAGATGGATTACCGGAATTAAAGCGAGATTCTCCTGAATGTCGCCCCCCTGGTCCCCCTCGACCTCGGCTAGGCCCACGACCCCTCATTTGTCCTCCTCTTCCTCGACCGCTTCCCGAATCCATATCCGAATTGTAACCTCTGAAATTAAAAGTTTTTTATAATATATTTCAGTTTTCCTCAAAACAAAACAAAACCTAAATCGACCCAATTTGAAAATTTATAAATTTCGTACCTATCGTTGCGTCTTTGTATTGGAAAGTTCTGTACCGAACCCATGTTGGTGCCGTGAATGCTTCTCAACTGTTGATCGATATCCTGTTTTTCCTGACGCAAAGCTTCGACATCTCTTAAATGAGCCAGATGGTATTCCAACAAAACTTTCGCGTTTGATATGCTCTCAACGGTTCCGACAAAAACAAAAGGAACTTGCCCTTCCTCGCGAGGAATAGTTGGTTGTGGTTCATTATCACCTTCTATTTTTACACGTACCTGATAACATATCATTATTTTATTTTAGGACTTACAATAAATCCTTTATCCTTCGGTATATCCCCGTTGAAAAAATTACTTACAACGCCACTTTTATCCACTATTTCTTGTATTATACGGCCATTTTTACCAATAACTTTACCGACTAGTACTCTCGGTACTTTAATTGATTCTTCACTGTACTCCAACATACCTCTTGCTTTCTTAACCGCATCATTTGTCTAAAGTAAAATTAAAAAAGTAAAAGTAAAATAAATACAAATAAGCAAATTTAAATTTTCGCAAGAAATAATCCATCAACTCTGCGTCTCATTACTTACTTCACCATATATTTTAAAGGTACAAGAATTTTCTTCTAATTCAATATTTGTTATTCCATCTACTTTACGAGCTTGTTGAATATTTGTACCGTGTGCACCAATAGCAAGGCCCATTAAATCTTCACGAACGGAAAATTCATCAGTGTAGCTAAAAAAATAAGTGGTAAGTAAATAAAAATCCTTGAAAAAAGGGAACGCATTTGCAAGAGTGTGTAAATCATCATCATCATCATTACCCTCCGATGGTATGCAATTTAGTAGTTTCTAGTTGACGAGCTGCCTCTTCCGTTCGTTTTAAAAGAAGAAGTTTTTGACCCAAATTCCTAAAGTGCATTTCTTGAAGCATACCGGCTAATTTTTTTGAATTTTCACTCCGAGATATTACACTGAGAACTCCTCTTTCTGGCACGTATCGGCAAATACTAGCTCCAATCACTTTTTGCAATTCCTTATGTGCATTATCCATTTTTGCACTGTTGAAAAATATAATCGAATCAGTTGTTTATTAAGAAGCGATTATTGCAAACAAAAAAAATCAAGTAAAGCAACATACTATTCTCTTAATTCTTCTGGGACCTCTATCTCAAATTTGTAAAATGTATTTTTATCTATTGTGGAGTTAAGATTTTTTGGTCTAAGGCGTTCGATTGCCACAATTTCGGTATAAGTGCTTTCTCCATCCTTATATTCGACTACATATATTTCCCCCTTGCTCATTTTAATAGTGGCAGTCCACCAACCGCAAGCCTCAGCTTCATTCGCCCTCGAGTACACTTCTACTTTCTGATCTTCAACAAATTCCACCTTTCCAATGACTGGTGCTGGTGGAAGTCTAACTTGGGAAAAAGGAAACTTTGATTCTGGCTGCCAGCTGAAAATATTTAAGGATCACGATAATGCAAAGAAAAAAGAAAAAAAATGATGCAATACTGATTAAAATTAAATTTGCTAAAAAAAAAAGTTTAACTTACTCATTTTCAAAGGCAACTGAAACTTCATTATCAAATACATCAGTGACATAGGCCTAAAAAAGAAAATTATTTAAGAAAACTATTCATATTTAATAATACATTATTTATGCCCGACCACACACACACAAACACATACATATATATATATACATATAAAACTTAATTCTAATTATAATTTCAAGGTATTTAAATTTTCATATTTTTATAAATCAAGTAAATATAAAATTTAAATATTTTGTTTAAATCAAGTTTTTAACATGAAAATTTTTTGTATGAAATAAAGGTTAAAAAAATAATCAGAGAAGTAAAATTACAATTACAAAAATAAAAAGCAGGAAAGCAAATTATACATGCATTATTTTTGTAGTAGTAGCAGTAGTATATTTAACAATTTTATGATTTGTTCATTAAGAAATGATATATTACTTTCATAAATGGTAAATCATAAGTAAAAAAAAAAAAAAAAGAAATAACTATAACTTAAAATTCAGAAATAAACGCACTGGAAATATTTTGCATTATTCTAAATTAATTGCAAGTTAAATATACATGACTAATCCTGATGGTTTTAAGAAAAAAAACTTTTCATTCATGAAAAAATAAAATTTCTTAGTAGTTAATATGCCAGGTATTATAAGGCATCCATAAAGTAAATTTTAAATCCGCACAATAAAAATTGTCGAAGGTCGAGCACTAATCCGTGAACACTTTCACTCAAGATGAGCTTATATTTATAAATATTAATGTGTAAAAGGCAACTATTAAAGGCACATGGGGAAAAATCACGCCCTGTCAAAAGACATGGCGTCCATAGCCGCGTTGAATCATGGGGAACACAAAATGAATATATATTACCGAAATGCCGATGTAAATCAACTTGAAATCAATAAAAACCCGAGGAATAACTTAATTTACGTTTCACTTAAATTACAATACTAAAAACTCTGTACTTGAGAATAAAATTACCTTGTAACATGCTCCATTTTCGCCGAAAACTTCCACAGCAAGTTCTTCCATTTTGATTTTTGGCCGATAAAAAAAAATTTGGGCCGAGATATATGTCGCCCTTTATTAACTTACGGTTGGAACTTAGAGACTAGTGGTGAAACCTTGTTTGAGTTCTAAGAACTACAATATTTACGAAAATTTTACTTTTTCCCTTAGCTAAACGTAAGTAATTATATTATAAAAATATAAATCCTTCTTCAACAAAAGCACGGTCAACTTTTCTAAAACCACGTTGTTAACTCTCTAAGAAAATTATTTAAAACGTTCCATATAAAAAAATATTCTTTTGCTTTCAAATAAATGAATATCAAATAACGCATTCGTAAGTTTCGAATGATGCAAAGCTAATTATATATATTTTTGGAAAAAAAAAAAAAGTTTTTTTTAAAAACTGTATCCCAAAACTAATAATGTGAAATTGTTAAAAAAAAAAAAAAAAAAAAAAAATACATAGAGAATTAATGTATTATAACTTTTTTTCTTTTTCCTTTTTAGATTTTGAAGTTTTAATTGAAAGACATGAAATCATAAGTTCAATTTTAAATGTTTCCAATATTCAATTTACATTTATTTATTAGCATTAAAGTAAATTGATTTATAAATAAAAATTTGAAATTTTTTAAAATCGGGCAACATTTCAAATATTGGGATCATATTACTAAGTTAGTAACTTGCTAAAGCAAGTAAAGCAGACTACTAAAGTTTACGCGGTAAAAATTTGAAATTTGGGTGAAATTAATTTTTTTTCTTCGCCTAATTTACTTTTTTAAATGTCGTTTTGTGTTAAAATGTATAATTATTTGTAAATAAAATGAATTTAAGTGCAGATCAACGGAAAAAAATAGAAGAAAATAGAGCAGCGGCTTTATTGAAAAAAAAACAATTTAATCAAAAAACAAATTCAATACTGACTTCTAACCTTACTTCATCCTCGAACAAAATTAACGAAAATATTAATAAAAATAAAATCACAAATAATTTCTTTAAAAAAAATGTCGAAAAACAAGAAACGCCGTATGTAAACGTAACTTTTTCGGCTATAAATGAAGATAGATTTATTGCTGATATGAATTATCATGCACCTAGCATTGAAGTTTTTAAAACTATTCCAGGAAAATTGTATGGTACTTGTTGATTGACAAAAATTTATTTATTTTCAGTTAAAAAATAACCTTTGACCCTTTTCATTTATGCTGATATTTTCGTTTACAGATTCAGTATTAAAAAAATGGACATTTCCACTTTCTGAACATTCAAATTTGACATCAAAATTAAGAAATTTAAAACCTGAAGTTATAGTTAATGCCATTCCAGATAATGTTTTTAAAACTCTTTGTGCACCCGATGAACCTGAAGAAGTTGATTGGTCAAGAATTGATAAAAATTTAAGAGATAGTCTTATGCCTTTTCAAGTGGAAGGTGTCAGGTAAAATTTATCTTTTTTTTTTGTAAAAGTTTCTCGATTATTAAAACATATGTACATTACATTACATTTCCAGATTTGGAATTAAGAAAAATGGAAGATGCTTGATAGCTGATGATATGGGTCTTGGTAAAACTATACAGAGTTTAGGAATTGCATGTTACTTTAAGAATAATTGGCCTTTGTTAATAATTTGTCCATCATCGATGAGATTTCCTTGGCAAGAAGCTATTAAAACATTTATGCCAAATATCAATCCGACAATTTCAGTTTTAATTTCTGGCAAGGATTCAATATATAATGAAGATATTATCATTACATCATATGATATAATGAAAATTTGTTATGAAAATATAAGGAAAAAAAAATTTGGAGTCGTTATTTTTGTAAGTTAATAATAATAATAAATTAACTTATTAATACTTTTATTAAAATGAATTTTTTATTTTATCATGTTACAGGATGAATCTCATGCATTAAAAAATAATAAAAGTGCCAGAACTCAAGTAGCTCTTCAACTTTGCAAAAATATCAGTCGAGTTATTTTACTTAGCGGAACTCCAGCTTTGTCAAGGCCTCTAGAATTGTATTCTCAAATATCCGCCATAGATCCTCTTATATTTCCAAATTTCTACGATTTTGGCATTCGTTATTGCAATGGGAAAAAAGATAAATTTGGATGGAATTTCACAGGCTCTTCAAATTTAGAAGAATTAGAAATTTTTTTAAAAAAAAGAATTATGGTGAGAAGACTGAAATCTGAAGTGTTGGCTCAATTACCTTCGAAAATAAGAAAAATTGTAATATTAAATCCTAACATGGTGAAATCTGTTTCAAAAAAAATGAGACAAATGGAGTCACAGTTTGAAAGTCAAAAAGGCGTGGAAAAACAAAGTACATTAATTTCATATTATTCCATTACTGGAAATGCTAAATTATCAGCTGTTTGCGAATATATCGGAGATAAATTAGAAAATAGTAATAAATTTTTGGTTTTTGCTCATCACTCGAATGTTTTGGATGGAATTTGTGATTTATTGAATAATAAAAAAGTTGATTACATAAGAATAGATGGAACAGTGAGTAGTGAAAATAGGCAAATAAAATGTCAAGAATTTCAAAGTAATCCAAATTGTAAGGTAGCTGTACTTAGTTTAAAAGCTGCCAATACAGGATTAACACTTACAGAAGCTCAATTAGTCATATTTGCAGAGTTATATTGGAATCCTGGTGTGAGTATATCATCAATTTTTTTTTTTTTTTTAATTTTTGTCTAAGACTCCTTGTAAGTATCTTAAAATTTTTATATTTTTCAGGAACTAATTCAAGCAGAAGATAGAGCTCATAGAATCGGTCAAAGAGATAGTGTTTTAGTAGAATACTTAATTGCCAAAGGTACAGCAGATGATCATTTGTGGTCTTTGGTTCAATTAAAATTAAATATTCTTAACAAAGTTGGTTTAAGCAAAGACGACTTTAAAAATACTGATACTGAAAAACTTGAAAATAAAAATCAGCTCACCATTACTTCTATGTTTGCGAATAGTATAGAAGAAAAGATTGAAGAAAATAATGATATTGTAAATGAAATGAAAGATGATGATATATTTGAAAATATAGACTTGGATGAAATTGAAAGTGAATATTTGATAAGTAGTAAAAGGCAAAAAATGAATTCATAGTATATTAAAAGACTGGTTTGTAATATAAAATTTAAAAGACTATATTGTCGTCGAACAAAATAAATTTTTGAAAAAAAAAAAAAAAAAAAAAACAAAAGTTATCATTGTATTTTAAACAAGTTTGTTTGTTATGATTGATTGAAATTTTTTTGTGCATTATTGTTAGATTAATAATGAATTTTCTTACAACTATTTAATTTTAAAAACTGTCATATAAAATAAATATAATTTTTAAAGTTAACGGTTTTATTTAAGTTGGTAATATAAACTTGTAAATTCTAATTCCACGAAATTTCAAACTAAGTTTCAATGGCGTTTATAGAAAATCGAGTGGATCCTATTGGAGCTGCGTTAAACGCTATCAAAGTTCTTAGATCTAATGTAGGTCAAATATTTGAAACATTAGGTAATGGATTAAGAGCAGACCATGGAGAAGAAGGCAAAGAAACAAAATTTTTATTAGAATTACAAGATTTATTAAATACGGTAAATTCAAACGTAAGAGATGTAGAAACAACAGTTGCAAGTCTTACACCGCCTCCTCCTGGGTTTTTTAGTTTAGGTAATTCGGCTTACCTAAATCAAGAATGTACTCAGGAAAGGCAAGCCTTATATGGTCAATTAGTTTTAAGTTACAAATGGACGGATAAAATTAGGGAATACAGTACAAGAGCTGTATCTTTATTAAGCCAAAATTCTCTTAAACGTTCATATATTTCCAGCAGTAATAAAAGAAGAAGAACTCAGACGAGTAGTCATAATGTACCTCCACAGTAATGTTACTTTTTTTATTTTTTTTTTTAAACAAACTTATTAGGCCACATAAAATGAAACTATTTGTTTCTTTCTAGAACTGTAGAGAGTGTGGTTGCTACAATAGATAGACTCTTCAGCGATATGACTGTTAATGTATCACGCCCTTTTGGAACGCATGCTGTTTTGCAAATTACATTAAGTAGAGTTTTAAAAGCTGTCGTTGCTTTTAAAGGATTAATGATTGAATGGGTTGTGGTTAGAGGTTATATGGAATCAATGGATTTGTGGACTGAATCAAGGCATAAAGTATTTCGAAAAGTTACAGAAAATTCACATGCGGCAATGTTACACTTTTATTCACCAACATTACCTGAACTAGCAGTTAGATCGTTTATGGTAAATTTTAATAAAGTTAACATTATTTATTTATAACTATTGACATTATCAAATTTCCTAAAACTTTATTTTTATTTCATTTTAGACATGGTTTCATAGTTTTAATACTTTATTTAGTGAGCCTTGTAAAAGATGTGGTAATCATTTGCATAATGCTTTACCACCAACTTGGAGAGATTTTAGAACTCTAGAACCGTTTCACGAGGAGTGTAAGCCATAAAAAAAAATTTTTATGACTTAAACTGAAATAATTAAAATTTAAACTAAATATTTTTTTATAACTTATATTAAATTTTACATGTGTAATAAGTTAATTGTAAACAATATACAGTGTAATTTATTTAAAAATAATATATTTTATTACATAAAAGTATATTTACAAAACAAATTTTCTTTGTACAGACCTGTCATTACTGATAAACTTATAAACAAGTAGAAAAAAACTGTATTATCAATTATGGTTATACAATTAAGAAAATATAAATTATTTTACATAATCAAAAAATATTAAACTAATAAAAAATTCAATTTATTATTGACGTCAAAATTTTAAAAAAAAAGTTTCGTTAATATATATTTGAAATTAGTTTACAAAACTAACCTCAACTTATTATGTATAAAAAAAATCTTAAATTCTTCTGACACGAAAATTTTATATACATTTTAATAAAATTATGAATACGAATTTTAGTGAACAATTTATTAATAGTAAAATATTAGCTTGTTATTTTAAAGTTTTGTGTAAAAATTTTTTACCACCCAGCAAAACAATAAGTACTTCACTTAATTTCAAGAGAGCGAAATCAAATTTTAAAGTTACAAATTTTTTGGCGCAGGTTAAAAGACTTATAGGAGAAAATAAATGTGATAAAGAAAGTTTTAAAATAGATGTATTAGCGGGTAATCAATTGGAAATACTTCATTTGGAAACTATATGGTATTTGGAAATTTACGGTATAATTTCAATTCATGATTTTCTTAAACATCAAGAAAAAGAAAAGGATGATGAAGTTATTCAACATATTTGTTCAAAATTATTGTCTTCAATAATTATTTCTCAATCGAATCAATCAGTTCTTAAAAAAAAATTAATTATGGATTATATTCATTCAATATTCTTTCATTCGAAAAATGTAAAGGATGATGAAAAAGAATGGAAATATTCTTTTTACAATTCGATTACACAATTAATCATTTCAAATCTTAAAATACAATATAATATGATATTGGAAGATCATATATTTACAAACAATAACTTAAATTTTGTCTATTTGATGGAGATTTTAAAAGAAGCCGAATTAAATTCTGATCAAATTAATTTGTTTCTTCAAAATGTTTTAGAACAAATATTGTTGGGCTCACCTCAAGTAATGAAAAATGTTTTCGAGGTGCAAGAGTTTAGAAAATCAAAATTTAAAAATGATGAAATCAATGAAATATTTTCAGCGATAATTTCAAATGTTGAAATTGATAACATATTTATCCAATTAAAATATTTTCTAATAAAAAATCCTTCGATAATTAACTGGAACAATGTTCTTCCTTTAATTACATGTCTGGGAACATCATGTAAAGAAGGATGGAGGGAAATTAAAACAATTTGCAACTTTCTTATTTATGAATCGTTTAAAATAATGGATAATAAGTTGCTTTCATTTGCTTTTTTAATAAGTAGGCAGTGTTGTTTTGAAAAACCTAAAAATTATTTCTCTAGTTATTCTCAATGGTTTAAATCATCATTTTCTAACGAATCATCAAGTCCTATAGATTCTAATGAAAAATGTATTTTTTTTTTCAATTTTTTAAATGATTTATTGCCGAATGATTCTGTTAATTATTCAAAAGTTCATTTGAATAGAGTGCCATGGGTACCGAGTGATTGTAAAGAAATACTTTTAGAGTATTTGTCAACAGTTGAGTCTCATTTAAATAATTTAAATGTATCAACTGAATTAGGATTTTGTGATAATGTCACAGACAAAAGTGCTGCAGTTTTCGATGTAGAAAATGTTATCGAGTATTTTATTAAAACGAATACAATTTTAAAGTCAGTTTTTGAAACTTCTATGTTTAGAAAAAATTATTTCGAACAGAAATTTTTAGTCGAGTTATTGTCAAAATATGAAGGGAAAACTTCTGCAAGGCACAAAGTTATAATGAAATTAAATTCTTCTAAAAAAATACCAAAATATTTATTTCAACAGTATGAGAAACTCAAAAAAAAAAAACAATAGTACAAATAAACGTTGCTATTCAGTTTTTTTTGATTTCATCAATTAAAAAATTTCCTTTTCATAAAATTTTCATTCGAATTAAGAAAAATAAATAAATAAGGTAAAAAGTTAATAAATCAATTTTTACAAATTATAAAAAGGTTGTTACTTAGAAATTTTATTTCTATTATAATTATTAATGAAAATAATAAATCATATTAAAGTAAGAGTCGAGAGAAAGTGCCGCCAAAAATTTTTTGAATTTAATGAACATTTATCAATGAGCGTCGAAGAAATTTAAAATTTCAAAAAGGCGGTGGTTTCATACATCGTGTTAGATATAGAAATTATGGAAGTTGCCGTCAGATTATATTGTTACTAGTTGAATTATTATTATTATAGTTTTTTAAATTTTATTATATAATAAATGAAGATATTTAAAATGAAATTTAAAATTTTATAAAAATATTATTAATACTTATGTTTATGTTTTTTTTTAAATGGAAGAGTTACGCTTTACCGAAACAGAACAGAGATATTTTGGAGACCTGTTTCTGTTGTGCTGCGATACAGAAAATACTGGGAAGGTACCTTTATTTAAAGCAACAGAATTATTTCTTACTTCAAAGGTGCCATCGGATGTAATAAAAGAGGTAGTCGACTATTCTCCTTAATATAATATTAATTAGGAAATTTGACAAATAATTACAGTTAATTATTTAAATTAAAGTTTTTTTTAAAATTACTTTGCTTTTACAATTTTGACATTGATATCATTACTTTTCACATTAATAATTTTTAAAAAGTTTATGTTTAAGTTTTATAATTATTATAATATTTTTTTGCTTTATATTGTACTTGTATTTTTTCAGATCACTGAAATTTGTTCTGGTGGAAAACCTGGTTATTTTGGTCGTAAGCAATTTTACACCGCATTAAAATTAATAGCAGCTTCTCAAGCTGGCATTTCTCTTCATCATCCCGATTTGTTTAACGCCATAGATGATTTACCTTTGCCAAAATTTTTGTGGTCAAATTATGATATTAAAACGAATAAGTCAAATCCTGATAGTCCTGATTTAATTCAGTTAGCTGATTCAAATGCAATAAAATATATTAGCAATGAGAGACTAAATAGTAGTGAGGAAGAGGGAGAATTAGATGAAGAAAATAATAAAAACAACAAATCTCCTCATGCCAGAAGACTTTCTGTCGAAGCATCAAGTACTGCTAGTGATTCTCCTACTCCGACCAATAGTGTTCAAGAAAAAAGTTGGGCTACATCAGAAACATGGTTGGGTATAGGTAAATTTCTTTTTCTTTTTTTTTTTTCTTATGAACTTAAAAATTGTATATCATTCTAAGAAATATTTTTTATTTTCGAATGTATCCTGTTAATTTATTATTTAATAATTTTTAAGTTTCAGAAGAGCAAAGACAATTATTGGGAACGGAAGAAGAATCTTCTGATAAACATAGTAGTGACGATGAAGCAGACAAAGAACTTTGGACAATAACCAATGAGCAAAAAGAGTATTATACAGCACAATTTCGTTCTTTACAACCTGATCCCTCTGGACTGTTAGCAGGGTCTACTGCCAGATTATTTTTTGAAAAGTCCAGACTTCCAGTTCACGAACTTAGAAAAATATGGTAAAGAGTAAATCTTTATTTTCTTCTCGATGATATTTAAAAAAAAAAATTGCAAAAGGTTTATAATTTTTTTTTAAATGTTTATAAATTACCAGGCAGTTATCGGATGTTACTAAAGATGGAGCATTAACATTAGAAGAATTTAATGTTGCTATGCATTTGGTAGTTTTAAGACGAAACAATATTCCACTTCCCAATACACTCCCCCCTTCATTGATTCCTGCCAATTCTTCTTCGATTGTTGTTCAACCTCCTCAACCTCCTCCTCGTGAAGAAAATTCACCTGGTCAATCTTCAGTATCATCGGAATCTCATGGAAACAAACAGGTTTGATTTAATTCGACTTATTTTTAATTTTCTTTTTGGTTGTATTTAAATTTTTTAAGGATATAAATGTTTTTGTTGCGCAGTGGACAAAGTTTGTCGACTCTCCCACGAGTTCAATATCATCTCCCGGACCAAAACCAGTAAATTTTGATTTTCACAAGTCGGCCGTCGAGCAAGATCCTAAAATATTTCATCCAGTGCCTGTTCGAGTTACCCCCGAAGCTGCTGCGAACTTTATCGGCGGTGAAAACGATTGTTGCAAATCTCCCAGGTATGAAATGTTAAAAAATTCTACCTAAGATTTGCGATTACTTTTTTAAAATGTATCAAATTGATTTCAGGAGGTTGGAATATGAGAATACGGTTGTTAACGATTGTAATTTTTACGGTACGAAAAAAAATTCTGGAAGTAACGTGTCACAAGATAATTCTGAGATTAGACCCATCCAAAGGCCGCAACCTAGAAAACCAGCAGCTCCGGGACCTGGAGCCATTCCTCCACCGCCTCAGCAGCAAATAGAAGACGGACATTCGGGTAAGTAATGATAATGTATAAATTTTGAGTTTATTTATATATTTTTTTTTGTGAAGCATGAGCGTTAAAATAAATAAATAAAAATATGAATTAAAATTGTATTATTTTTCAGGACCCACCAGTTTGCCAATGTGTATAAATAATCACGGAGGTCCTAAAAAAGAACCGCCTCCTCCACCTCCGCCACGTCCTTATAGAACGCACACTAGAAGTTCATCACTAGATTTAAATAAACTTGGAAAATCGATTATATTAAATGCTCCTCCAGCAGTTCCCCCCAGAACGTCTCCATCATCCGTAAGTTTTTTTTTTTTATGCGTGTACGTACGCAATTCGTCATCGAATGTTTGTTTGTTTGAAAACCAAAAAAAAACAAAAAAATTATTTGCAGACATCGCCAAAAAAATTAATAGATCAACGTAGCGAAGACGACGTGATCACATTGATTGAACAAAATATACCATTTGCGGATTTTTCAAAGTTTTCCGGGAGCGGAGACAAGGAAGTAGACGACGAAGAATTACATAACGCCGAAGAGTTACCAAGAATGCACGGTGCTTTTCAAATTTACAGAAAACAGACGAGTAAGTAGTTAAACAATTATTGGGTTGGCCAATAAGTAACTGCGGATTTTCCACCAACGGATAGTTTGTCCATTTTTTTGAGTACGTTTACGTTTTTGTACAGACATGAACTTTTGATATGTTATTACTTGGTTCTTTCTGTAACATTTGGTACCAAAATTTCATTCAAATCTTAAATAGTGCGCGAGCAAAAGACATTCAAACATGGGGAGCCAAAGCGAACGAGCATTTCCTCCACATTTTCCTTTTTTATTTTTGAAAGGGTGTCAATGCTTCACAAGTTCATAAAAAGTTGTGGGCTGTGTAGGGGGATGAAGCCTTAATAGAAGGGCAGTGTCAAAACTGGTTTGCGAAATTCCGTTCTGGAGATTTTTCTTTGCAAAATGAGGAGTGCTCCGGGCGCCAATTGGAGGTTAAAGATGAGCAAATAAAGGCCCTCATTGATTATGATCGGCATGGTTCGACTAAGGACATTGTAAAGAAGCTAGATGTGTCACATACGTGCGTCAAAAACCGTCTGCGGCGTCTTGGGTGCCAAAAAAAGCTTGATGCGTTACTTTGGGGAGCGTAAGACAACTTGGTCTTTGGGATATGCTTGTTAAACGCAATGCGAATGACCCTTTTTTGAAAGATTGGTCACCGAAGATGAAAAGTAGGTTGTTTATGATGACTTTTTGAGAAAAAGATTCTGGTCTAGGCAAGGAAACAGGCACCAACAACTTCTAAGGCTGACATTCACCAAAAAAAGGTATTGTTATCATTTTGGTGGGATTACAAAGGCATAGTCAACTTTGAGCTGCTGCTAGGAAGTCAGACCATAAATTCAGAGGTTTACATTCGACAATTGACAAATTTAAATGATACCATCCAAGAAAAACGACCGGAACTAGCCAATAGCAAAGGAATTGTCTTTCATTACCATAATGCCAGGCCCTCCCCATCTTTAGCCACTGGACAAAAACTACTGGAGCTAGGCTGGGATGTTTTGCTGCACCCTCTATATAGTCCGAAACTAGCTCCAAATAATTATCATTTTTTCTGATCCCTAAAAAATTTTTTAAACAGACAAAAATTCCAAAACGACAATGAGGTCAATCGTACTGCATTGGACCAGTTTTTTGCTCCTAAAACTAAAGAGTTTTATGAAACATGGGAAAATGATACTACCCGAAAAATGTCAAAAGGTCACCAATAATAACGGACATAATATAATAGATAAAAATAATTTTGTATAATTAATAAATGGCTTTTTGTTTTCTTAAAAAATTCCTAATTACCTTTTTGCCAACCCAATAAAAGGAAAAAAAAAAAAACCATGTTATCATCATCATTAATTAATATTATTATTATTATTATTTACAGAATGCGAAAGTAGTCCACCGGGGACGACAGTTTCGAAAAAATTGGGAGATGCAAAAAGACTCGAAGAACACAACAGCGTGTTAACGAGAATGTGTTACGAACTCAGTCAAGAATTGTTACAAGTTCAAGAAGAAAGAAACGCTTTACAGTTAAAACTGGAACAATTGCAATCCAGATACAATTCATAAATAAAATAAATAAATAAATAAAAAGAAAAAAAAAATTAATTAAATAATTATAAAAAAATGTTAAATCTTTAAATATATTTATTTTCAAAAGTATAATAAAAAAGTTTATTAATTAATCAATCAATCCGTCAATCAATCAATCAATCCAATTTCCTTAAGAAAAGAAAGAAATAATAATAATAAAACATATAAGTAAAATTAATGTACGTATATGTACTATATATATGTACAAGAAAAAAAAATTTTTTTCCCCGTAAAAATTTTGAAATTTTTAAAAATTTGTATCAGAAAATGATAATATTTAGGAGGTCTCGAATTTTTCATGAAAAAAAAATTTTTTTCTCTTTTTGTAAAATTTTGAAATTTTTAAATGTTTTGCATTAGAAAATGATAATTATTAAAAGGTTCGGAGGTGAAATAAATAAATAGACAATTTTTAATTTATTTAATATTATTTATTGATATTATTTTAACATTATTATTATTATTATTATTATTATTATTACAACTTATCAATTGATATCAAATGAATAGGATGTTTTAATTTATTTACAATAGTATATACCACTGGTATTATAAACATATGTTTTTTTTTTTTTTTAATATAAATTTATGTACTCATAAATAAATAAATATTTATTATAATTTATTACTTTTGGCGCTGTTGCCGCTTCGACAACAACCGAATATAGAAAAATCCGCCATTTTTAATTTAAACGTTTCTAAATCCGCGGGTTTTTTTTTTTTTTTTTTTTACATTTTAACCGTCGTGAACGATTTTTTTTATTGTTATTATCATTATTATTACTCGAACAAATGATCATCGTTCACGTGTAATTTTATGAGTTACAAACAAACATCATCACATCATCATTCAAACGATTTCCCAAGTTGTTTCCTTCCCCTCACCCAAATTAATGGAAACTTTTATGGGGGAAGGGGGAGGGGGAAAACGTTTTTTTTCGTATTCCTTCCATTTTTTTTTTTTTTTTTTGTGAAAAACGTTTCATACGGCGGTTAACGTTTCGTTTCCGTGTAACATCCTTTGCTGTTTCCGGTATGAATGATTATGTTTGTGCTTGTAAAGTCTTTGAGCCGGAGGGGGCGGTGCGGGAGGATAATAATGAAGAGTCGGTTGACATTTAACGGGAGCTTGTTTGTATTGTCCCGTGGAACCCAATCTCCTAAACAGTCTTTTCCACGCTCTCATAACTTTCGGCGACCAAACCCAAATAATTGACGTGACGCCGACGACGAGGGACATGAATATCCGAAGTAGGAAAATCCAAATGCTAGGTTTAGGTTGAGGCCTCGTTCTTTCCGTCGACAACAACCAATCGTCTCTAAAATAATATTCGTATATCAAACTAGCCACGACGCACACGGCGGGTATCGTGTACAAAACACCGAAAACTCCCAATCTGAGTATGACGGCTTCATTTTTATCAGCTATTATATTGCTTTTTATGTCTCTTCTGACGATTGTTGGTTTTCTTCTCGACAGTGCGAGTAATCCGCACGCGAGAAGAGACGCTCCCAAAATTAAATACAGGAACTGTGGTACCAATACGAAGACTAGCAACGAACGAGTTCTTTGGTTACCGACGTAGCACGTTCCGGTTAATTCGTCAGCATCCACGTCTCGAAGTACCAAAACGGCTATCGTTTGTACTGCTGGCAATCCCCATCCGGCAAGATGAAATAATGATGAATGTTGTTGTATTCTTTCGTGAGCCCATCTCTTTGTTCCTGAGAGAAACCAAGCCACGGTTAAAACCACCCACCTGAAATGAAAAAAAAAAACAAACATAAAACGTTAATTCAATGAAATATCTTGTTTCCTCCTCTCCCCCCATCTCTCTCTCTCTCTCTCTTTCTCTCTCCCTTTCTCCCTACCCTAATCTATTCTCTTTCACGATTTATATATATATGGCGTCAGAAATGTTAACAAGATTCGAATGTGTAAATAGATAAAAAAAAAAAAAAAAAAAAAAATTTTTTTTGTAAAGATAATTAAAAAGGGTGGGTAAGAGATTTGTTCAAACAGCTTCTTTTTCATCATCACTTCATATATTTAACCTGTTACTGTTTTTCCTCTCAAAATTTTTTTTCCTTTTATCCCAAAAAATTTCCAAAATAAATGTGAGAAGAAATGTTTTGTTTAACTTAACATTTAGAAAGAACCATCATTTAAAAAAAAAAAAAAAGTAATCGAAAGTATCCAAAAACTAGGGGACCGGGAGTTAGTGGCGTGGAGCTACTTGGAGGCCGGGTGCAGCGGATGACTCTGATCGTGTAATTCGGATCCTGGTTGATGCGCATTTTAAAAAACGGTCGACGGGACACCCTGACCAAGTGTTTCCGCCAGCCGATGCGCGGCAGTTGAGAGCCGTTTTCCCCGATCACAGACGAAGAGTCAGACCTGTACCTTACCAACCTTCCGGGGAGAAAAAGAGTGTGGGACTCGGCACTTTTCTTTCAGGGTTCATCATCCTGCTCCGGGAAAACAGGGATGCGAGCGGATGGACAACGAGGAGATCTTCTTGCGGGGGATGAACGGGACACTCTTCTCGCGGGGGACCGACTCGTCTCCGGAAACTCGTCGTTCTCGGGGGGTGGTTCGCCACCCGTGACGATGACGACGACGTTGGAGTCCGCACCGGTCGGATTCTCGCTCTTCGGACTGCAAGAGTCAATTGGACGGCGGCAGGGGCGAAACGCGAACGGACTGCGGGGGATGTTTCGTCGGCCCGGCAACCTCGGAACTTCTTACCGCCTCCGGAAGCTCACTTCGTCTCTGCGGAAAGGCGGGAACGACGTGGCAGGTCGGTACCGTCTCCCGAGGCACGAGGGAGGAAAGGATTCGTCTCGGTACTCCAAGTCGGGCTCCGGGTCTCTTTCTGGATTACGTCGGGGGGAGATTCGTCCCGGCTTCGGTGCGTTGGCGTTCTTCGCGGCGGCCCGGGGTCTGGCAAACTTTCGGTCGTCGTGAAGTCGTCGGGGAGGAAACGGGGATTAACGCTATCTCATTTTAGAAGCAAATCTTCGGGATTTTCCAACACGGATGGCGGCGTGAACGCGAAACGGAAGGAGTCGGCGAGTTGGGCGGGAGTCGCGCCCCGTTCGGTTCGTCCGGGTCCGGAAGTTTGTTTTTCCCGCAGGGGAGGCGGAAACGGCGTGGCAGGTCGGAGTCGTCTCCCGAGGTATGAGGGAGGAAAGGATTCGTCCCGGTACTCCGAGTCGGGCTCCGAATCTCTTTCTCGATTAAAGTCGGGGGAGATTCGTCCCGGCTTCGGTGCGTCGGCATTCTTCACGGCGATCGGAGTCTGGCAAACTTCGTCGTTGAGGGGCGGAACGGGGATTAATGTTTCTGATTTTCAGGTTCATGTCTTCGATCTTTCTCCCGGACCGAGCAGCGGCAGGGGCGTGCAGGTGAAGGGAACGGGCGGGCCGGCCGAGAGTAGCAAACCCGTCCGTGTCGTCCGGTTCCGGAAGCTCGTGTCTCCTGCGGCGGAGGCGGGAGCGACGTGGCAGGTCGCGAACGTCTCCGCAAAGGTGAGGGTGAAGACGCGCGGCGGCGGCGGGCGCGAACCCGTTCTTTTCTTTCTTCTTGAGAGTCGGCGATCCCGGTCGATTTCTCTTCTGTCCCCCTTTCTATTCCCCACACCGTTAGGGAGGATGCGATCAAATAACTCTTCACTTTAATCTTTTTACCCTTTTCAGGTGGCATGGTAAGTCTCAATCTCCAGCCCCGATCGCATCCTCAGAAAACAGGCGAGTTTCCCGTCCAATTCCCCACGGCGAGGGACTGGAGGACACTCCCGAAAGGTGGTGCCGAACGTCCCGGGAGATGCGTTCTCATCTTCGAGGTGGAGACGGAACGGAGATTAGGGCGGATCTCCCCAAAAACAATCATGTGGAACGGCTAACGTTTTGACCTACCGGAGAGGGGAAACTGAAATGTAGGTTATACTCCCACGAGCGTCTCCCCCCTTTCCATACAGGTCACGCTATAGCGACATGCCCAGGAGTTTTAGTGGGTAGGGGTCCCCGTTTAGGCTTTCTTTCGATCCCAAACCGATCCCCACACTCCCTCTGTAGCAGGAGGGGTTGTGCGTAACTTGCATTTCTCCTGGGTCATCAAAAAAAAAAAGTATCCAAAAACTACAAAAAATATGGCAATGGCGGTGGCGGTGGCAATGATTATTATTATTATCAAACAGAGCATATCGTGATTAAGATATCATTCATATCAGTCACATTTACCCAAATGAAATATTAATTAACAAAAAAATAAAACACGTTACGCGACGCGTTTCTTTAACTCCTAATAAATTTTTTTAAAAAAAAAAGTTGAAAAACTCGATTCGTATCGACCTCGCCGGTAGATTTTTTTTTATTTATTTTAATAATTAATTAATTAATTATTAACTTACGTAACAAACAACGTCACGCTCTCACATACGACAAACAACAAACATTTTTCAGGTAATCGAACTGTTACAAACAAGCGACGATTTTTAATTTTTACATTTATAATTAAAAACTTATAATTAGTTATGTTACTATTATTATTATTATTACTCCTTTGTTGTCGTTGTTGTTGCTTTTAACGTAATGAAATTTTTTTTTAAAAACTAATAATTAACTGGGGAGAGAGGGAGAAAAAAATAATAATAATTTTTTTGTCGTGAGTTTTAAAAAAGAAAAAGAAAAAATTTTTTTTCGTTTGTTTTGTTAGTTTGTTTCGTTTGTTGTTTTTGGTATTCGGTTTAGTTTTTTTCTTCCCCCTTTTCGCTAATTAAATAATTTTAAAAATGGCGCCAGTGATTTAAAAAAAAAAAACATGGTAAAATATGTCGAGTCATTTTGTGCATTTTGACTTATTTCATCATCACGAACCATTTAAATTATACAATGACCGATCACGTGGTCGTGATGGTGATGGTGGTGGTGGTGGTGCTAGGCTTAAGAAACTAAATTTATTAGAGAGAGAGGGAGAGGGAGAAAGAGAGAGAGATAGGAGAGAGAGAGAGGCGAGAGAGAGAGAGAGAGAGAGAGAGAGAGACGAGAGAGAGAGAGAAGAGGGAAGAGAGAGAGAAAGTAAATTTAACCGTCGCAAAAGCGCAAAAAAAAAAATCGCCACGTAATTTCCAATTGCGTGAAAATAGAAATAATGATAATAACAATAATGATAATGATGATGATGATGATGATGATGATGATGATGATGATGGGAAGAAAAAGTTTTAATTAAAAATAATGACCATCGTGTTAAAAAAAAAAAAAAAACGACAAAAACAAAAAAATTATTTTTAAATGCAAATTATTATAAATAATAATAATAATAATGATTTCAAAGCCAAAAAAAATGTTAGAGACGGCCAAAGAATGTTCTGGAATGATTGACGAGATTAATTAATGAAAAAAAATTTTTTTAAAAATTTAAATTAAAAAAATCATTTTCATTTCAAATTGATTTGATTTCTTGTCTGACACGAATCCAAAAAAAAAAAAAAAACATTTCCAGGATTATCCAGATTTTACGAAATCGAATATATTTGTTACGTCATATTAATAATAATAATAATAATAATAATAATAATAATAATAATAATAATAATAATAATTTTTTAATTCGCTTTTCCCTTTAAATTTATTTATTAATTACCGTTCGATTATTTTCCGACTTTTTCTTCTTTATTATTATGGAAAAAAAACGTAAAAAATTTATAATGATAATAATGATAATGATAATGATAATAATGATAATGATAATAATAATGATAATGATAATATGAAAAGCTGTTCCGATCGAGATTAAAAAAAAATAAAATAAAATAAAAAAATGTTGACTCGTAAATTTAAACGCATTTCGTGTTTCAGGTTTTTTCAGGTTTTTTTTTTTTTGATTACTTAAAGAAATAAGAAAAAAATAAAAGAAAAAAGCAGACGACGAACAAAAAAAATAACGGTTCTTTTCTAAAACATAATAATAATAATAAGAGAGAAGAACCTTAATAAAATAATAATTAATTATTTATTTATTTATTTGTTATTAATCACCATCGTTACTTATTTAAATTTAATTAACGGATTTTTTTAAAATTTATCTACGATAATAATAATAATTAAATCGAAGCGATTGCCACGGGAAAAAATTTTTAATAACAAATTAAATATTTATTTATGTAAAAATAAATAAATAAATAAATAAATAAATAATGATGTGGAAATTCCCGAGTAGAAAAATAAAAAACACGAAATTTGTTTTTCAAAAATAAAAATAATAATAATAAATTAAGATTTGAAATGATTACGACAACGTGAATTGTTAAACCGCAGAATGTTAAAAAAAAAAAAAAAATTTAAATAAAATTTTCAAATGGCAAACAAACAAACAAACAAACAAACGAACAACAACAACAACAAGGAAAAAAAAAGTCTTATACGTTAAAATAAATCGATGTATTTTACCGTAAGTTAAATTACACGTTAACAGTCGATGAATCATGAAAAAATCCATGAAAATCAATTACCTTGCTTTATTATAATAGCACAAAACTAGATTCAATGAAACAACAACAACAACAACAACAAACAACAAACAACAAACTTCAATTTAATCCCTTTTTTTCGATACATTTTTTTTTCGTTTGTTTGTTTGTTTCTTTCTCGTTAGAAATCAAAAAAAAAAAAACAAAAAAAGGGTGAGTTAGATTATTTATCAATCATAATTTTTTTTTTTTTTGTTACGACGTGGTTTTAGAAAAGTTAATCGTGGCAGGTAGGGTTTCCCCCTCCCCCATCGTGAAAGGGTTGTAAAACGGTTATAAGAACTATTTTAAATTTTTATAATTTAAATCTTAATACAAACAACTTTTTTTTTTTTTTTTTTTTTTCAAACGAATATCATTTAATGCCACGTCACGTTTTCCCCCCTTCCTTTCCTTTCCTCTCACCCGCCCCCCCCCCGTAAACAAAACAAACCGCAAAAAAATTTTTTCTTTCTTATTTTAAATCGTAATTACACGAACAACATTCAGGATACATTTCCAAGTAAAAAATTACGTGGATTGTTTCGTAAAATTTTGTTTCGGTTCACGACACCCCTACCCCTCACCCCACCCCCCACCGAAATTTTTTTCTTTTTGAACCATTGAAAATAATATTAGAAACCTCCCCTCCCCCTGAAAAAAATAAAATACTTTTTACTTAACGCGAGGTTATTAATTTAAATAGTGTTAACTCTCACACGTGATTATCATCATCATCATCATCATCATCATTATTATTATTATTATTATTATTATTATCGTATCACTACGTGATAAAAGTTTCGTCATTTACGATAATAAACATTCTTAAATGATTTTCTTATTGATTGATTTTGCAATCGACAAATGTCAAAAAGGTTCAATTTAAATAAATAAATAAATAAATGGACGACGCGCGTTACGTTCACGTTTCACGTCTTCTGCTTACACGTGGATAACCTCGAATAAAAACAAATTCAAGGCTCGTCTTACAAACTCATCGTGAGTGTATTCGAATGACATGATTTAAAAATATTTTTCGAGCCTGGATCGTGTCCCACAATATGATACACGCCCCCCAAAATATGTGAAATGGTTTTTTTTTTTTTTTTTTTTTTTCGATGGTGGCAAGGGTGTATCCTATAAACAACCGCAAACGACGACATTTTAAATAATAATAATAATAATAATAATAAGCACTATTATTAAATAAATTAACAAGATTGTTTAATTTAAATAAATTTCCCAATTTCGATGCGGACGACATTATAAACAAAGCGCGAAAGAAAAAAAAAAAATAATAATAATAATAATAATAATAATCGCGCTCGGAGGCGCGTCACGACGCGCACGATGATAATGATAATGATAATAATGATGATAATTATTATAAGTCGTGAACACGATAATTTTTCACCTACGATTTATATATTAAAATCCGACAAAGTGTAATTTAAAAAAAATTTTTTTTTTTTTTTTTAATAAATAAATAAATACGTGAAATTATTATCATTATCATTATTAATATTATTTTTATTATTATTATTATTAAATCGTTTAAATCTTACGATAGATAAAAATTTACGATTTAAAATTTACAAGAAAAAAAAAAATAAGAAAAAGAAGAAGAAGAAGAAGGAAAGAAATTAAAAATGACAGAAAAATAAATAAACAAACAAACAAACAACCAACTAACAAACAAAACGAACAAACGATCCAACAACTTTCTTTTCATTTTAATTTAATGTCAAAATATTTTTTATTCGAATGTTTAA
>NW_002987782.1:0-20000 GCF_000006295.1 Pediculus humanus corporis | reverse complement strand
GGGGAAGGCGTCTCTTCTTCCATTTCCTTTCTGATTATTTTTTTTTTAAATGTCATTTAATTTTTTTTTTTTTTTAAATGATTTCGTGTTTTCTTTGTTTTGTTTTTCCACATTTTCTCAATGATTTTTTTTCTTTTTTTTTCACTTATCATTATTATTATTATTATCATCATCATCATAGAAATTACTTTAAACGTTCTCACGATTTCACAAAAAAAAAAATAATAATAATAATTTTTTAAAACGAATTTCGAATAAATAAATAAATAAATAAATAAATAAACGTTTTCATTTTTTTACTCAGCGTGCACTTCAAATATCATTATTATTTAAAATTGACCTCCTCTTCCTCCTCCTTCCCCTCCTCTTCCTTCTTCTTCTGCTTCTCCTCGTGTTAATAATAATAATAATAATAATAAATTTTTATTTTTAAACTAAAATTAATTTAAAATTGTTTAAAGTTATTTTTAAAAAAATGAGGAGAATACATTTTTTCTAAAGAAACAAAACAGAACAAAAATTTACTGGCAGACGTTTAAAAAAAAAAAAAAAATTTTTTTTTTATAAAAATAGATTTTTAATTGTGAATAGTTTAAAATAATAATAATAATAATAATAATAATAATAATAATAATAATAATAATAATAATAATAATGATAATAATAATAAGGGTCGTCAAGCTCATTTAACCAACTCCCCAAATAACAAAATAAAAATAAATTATTTACATTTTTATTTATTTATTTATTTCGCTATTAGAAACTCGTAAAAGAAAAAAAAATGTAAAAATGGCAACGTTGTTAAATTAATAATAATAAAAATATGTGTACGCGCACACGCACACGCACTTTTACGGTTACATATGAAAAAGGAAATAAAAAAAACCAAAAAAACAACAACAACAACAACAAGTTTTTTTGAAAATAAAATAAATTTGACAGCTAGTCTAAGACGTAGAAAAAAAGAGAGAGAAAGAAAGATATGGAAAGAGAGAGAGAGAGAGAGAGAGAGAAAGTGTAAAATGGTTCAGAATAAAAAAAAAAAGGTGATTGTCACGGTTGACAGGTTTTTTTTTTTTCTTCCCTCCCTTATTGATTATTTTACATTACAAACTTCCATTTTTCTTTTTTGACATATTTGACAAGAAGAAACAATTCTCGTGTCATTTTGTGACGGGGGTCCGGGGAGGGGCCGAGGGGGAAAGGGAAGTACCAGACGAAAACCCCCCAAGATTAATTACTACTCATGTACAACCAACCCAATCACAAACATTTTCCCAAAATCGAAATTTTTATCAACGCGAAAAAAAAAAACAAATCAACGTGTTTAGCATTAGGTAATAATAATAATGATAATAATACTAATACTAATACTAATAATAATAATAATAATAATAATAATAATAATAATAATAATAAAATTCTTTCTTTTCCTCTACGTTTATATTAAGATCACGCATCGACCGGAACTTGAAAAAAAAATTTTTACAGGATATTCCAACAACACATTTGTTTAAAATTTAAATTTTTTTTTTTAAATCGGACAAGCTCTGGATCGGATCCAAATTGTTTACTATTATTATTATTATTATTATTATTATTATTATTATTATTATTATAAATATTTAAAAATGTTAAAGGTGAAAAATTACTTTATTATTATTATTATTATTAATATTAAAATTTCATCGATAATATTATATCGAATCGTATAATAAAATCTTTTTTTTATTTGTTTAAATGATATTTGGAAAATTATAATCATCGTGGCAATAAACCAGACATTTTGTTTTTATTATAAAACGATTTCAAAATAGCAGACGACGATAAATTACGACGAAAAAAAAAAAAAAAAAAAAACAAAAAAAAAACAAAAAAAAATTTAAATATTTAATCGAGTTTTAAAACGATTTAAAACAAACGAACGAAAATTCTTTGTTCACGATTGTTTATTTTTGTAGATAGTGACACGACACGAAATCAAAATTTAAAATTATTATTATTATTATTATTATTATTTTTACGAATTGGTGGCAGGGAAAAAGTAAAATTCTCCCTCCCCCGCATTCATTTATACAAATACTACAATTTACGATGACTTATTTAAAAAGACGTGGCACAAATTTTAAAATTATAACAAAAAAACGTGTAAATAAGTCAATGACGTCAAACAAATAAATAAATAAATAAATAAATAGAGATCGTAAATAACGTGAGTATTTTTCAATTGAATTTTAACGTAAATAAAATATTTAAAAAAATTATTTTTCAATAAAAAAAAAAAAAAAGAAAGAAAAAAAGTTAAATTTTTTTTTGAAAAAAAAAAAAAAAACTACCCTCCTATTATTCTTCCCTTCCCTTCCCTCCTCCCCTCTTCCCCCATCAATCCTTATAAACGTCAGTTTAAATTTTTTTGAACAAAAACACGTTTGAGAAAAAAAAAAAAAAAAAAAAAAAAAGGCAAACCATTGAAAGTCATTGGTATAACTGTTAACATGTTTTTCTATCGTTTCTTCGTAAAAAGGGACAAAAATTTGTTATTGTAAAAAAAAAATTTTTTTTTTGTTTGGGGATGAAGAGGGAGGGAGAGAGAGTGAGGGGGGAGTAGTAGTTTTAAGTCAGGTTTGATGTTTTTTTTAAAAAAAAAAAGAAAAAATTTTAAGAGAAACATGACATTTTACCCCATCAGATAAATACATCCAAAAAAAAAAAAAAAAAAAAAAAAATGTCAGTTTTGTCGCCATTGTCATAAGAAATACGATGGTGATCGATGCATTTTTTTTTTTTTTTTACGTGCTAAAAATATTTCATTGTGATAAGTAAAAATAATAATGATAATAATAATAATATTTTCCGATAAAAAAACAAATAAAAAAAATGTCGAAAAAAAAAAAAACAGGTAAAGCAGGTGAAAAACTTTTTTTTTTAAATTTTTTTTTATGTTGTTTTTAAACCTTAAAACATAATTTTTTTTAATTTTCTCATCGTTTCGTATTATTATTATTATCATCATTATCATCATCATCATCATCATCATCATCATCATCATCATCATCATCATCATCATCATCATCATCATCATCATCATCATTATTATCATCATCATCTTTTTTTTTTCTTTCTACCTCGTAAAAACCAACAAAACCTTTTTTTTTTTAAAAAAAACAATAATTATATTTGCAACTTTGCTACCAATATAAAAAAAAAAACGTCCGACCCCTTCCCTTCCCCCCCCCCAATAAATGAATTATTATCATCCGAAACCTCTTTTATTATTATTATTATTATTTTTGTTGTCTTCTGCTAGACGTTTTTAAAATATCCCCATCGATTATTTATTGTTTGAAATAAATTCGAACTCGAAACATTTATTAAAATTTTTATTTGTTCTCCCCACGAAAATAAAAAAAAACTGTGATTTGTTTTTCGACATTATCAACAACAACAACAACAACAACAACAACAACAATAACAACCACAACAACAACAATAACAACTTGAACAACAACAACAACAGCAACAACAACAATAACAACCACAACAACAACAACAACAACAATAACAACCACAACAACAACAACAACAACAACAACAATAATAATAATAATAACAATCATTCAAACATCGTAACCAAATCAAAAAAAATATAATTAATTAAAAAAAAAATTAATTAGAGTTTTGCCCGTAACGAATAAGATTTCAATCCATTTTTTTCCCGGTATAATTACGACGGGGGTAGGGGCAAGGAACAGGGGGAAGGGAGAGAAAGGGAGGGGGAAACGTCAATCAATTAAAAAATTAAAAATCAAATAAAGCATTAAGAAAAAAAAAAGTTTGTAAATACGTGATCGAAAGGATGGTTGTTGTAAGAAAATAAGAAAAGGGAGGATCAACAACCAACAACCGGACAACAACCGACAAACGACAACACACATCGACAAATCATTGAGAAAAAAAAAAAAATTATAACCGAGTATACGCCTTAAATTAAAAAATTTGACCGGATACGTAAAAAAATTCAAGTTCATGACTCCCTCCAAAAAAAAAAAAAAAAAAAAAATTTCAATATATATAGTAAAGTTAAATCAGATTTTTTTTTTTTTTTTTTTTTTTTTCCCAGACGGTAATTACAGTTTTTTATCGATTAATTGGCTTTCGGCTGCTCGTTATTCGGTCGAATATAAATAATAATAATAATAATATTTTTTAAAAATAATATTTCATAGTTATTTTATTATATTTTGACGTGGCCCTTTGCAATTTAAACATGGTCTCTCCCTCCCCTCATTTTTTTTTTTTTTTTGTTTACTTAACTTGATACGACAAGTCTAATGATGGGTTGGACTGCCTACACACACACAAAAACTTGAAATTTTTTTTTTTTTTTTTTGAAACCTTTTAAACAAGGTACGAGTTTTTGTTAGTATCTTCTACCTGAGGAAAGAATGCAATGCACTTTCTAAAATTAAACAACATTTTTTTTTATATTTTTTTTAACGATAATAATTTATTTTATTCATCTTTTTTTAAAAATTCATAACTCCCATCGTGTAATTATTTTTTATATGTTTTCGTCTTTTTATTATTATTATTATTATTATTATTATTATTATTATTTCGAATTTAAAAATTTTTTTTTTATTATTTAATCGTAAATAATAATAGCGATTAATAATAAAAAAAAAAATTTACAAGTAAATTCAACAAAAATAAACAACAAACAAACGAACAAACAAACAAACAAGAAAAACCTGTAGGAATTTTCCCCCACCCCACCCCACCCACCGTATATCCGTTTGGGGGGCAATTTGTTATATTCGAATATTAATTAATATGCGATGAGGCAAAATAAATCGTTCTCTCTCTCTCTCTCTCTCTCTCTCTCTCTCTATCCCTATCTATGCCTCTCTCTCTCTCTCTCTCTCATTTTTAACATTCGTGTTATTATCTTACGTCACTATCTATGGTATTTATTATAGAACATATGTATGCGTGAGTGAGTATAATTTTTTATAATAACAACCGATATAAAAAAAATAAATATATATAAATCCATGTTTAAACAAATCGTTTTCCTATAGATAAATAACCCACACGCACACGCACTCGCACACGCATTATTTACTTTTAATAAGTAAATAATCAATCAATCAATCAATCAATCTGATTATCTGACATCTGCAGATTTCCTCTCTCTCTCTCTTTTTTTTTTCATATAAAAATTTACGACGTTTTTTTTTATTTTGTCTACAACCACGATACTTTTCAAAAAGAAGAATAACCTTTGGAAATGTGCGTGCGTGTGTGCGTGTGTGCCCTCTAAGGGGTTCCAACGACAAACTTAAAATCGTTAATAATAATTCATGTTTTGATATCCCGCTGTGGGGGGAGGGGAGGGGGTCGTCGTCGTCGTCGTCGAAGGACAGACCGGTCGTTTTATTTTTTTTGTTGTTGTATTCAAACAACACAATTCGTTCGTTCGTTCGTTCGCGACAGGGGCCCCTTTCGAAACCCCCCACGGATCGTGCATAAATTCGAATATAAAATTTTAAAAAAAATTTTAGTTATTATTATCATTATTATTATTTTTAATAACGTCAGTTCGCCGTGGTGATTTTTTTAAAACTTATTAACATATTTTTTTACGTCCACCTGTACGAAATACATAATGATAATAATAATGATTTTTTCATCTCTACTCCCTCTCGCGTAAGAGATTGAATTTAAATTCACGTTAAATTAATTAAGAGGAGGGGAAGGAGGAGGAGGAGGAGGAGGGTAAAGAAAAAGCGCGTGTTTTCATCATTATAAAAAAAAAAAAAACTAATCTATCGAAAGTTATTTCGACCAAAATACCTGAACTAAATAACCGGTAAACAAAAATGCAACATCCGAAAGGAGCAAAAAGGTGATAAATCATCGAGTAATTATATTAACTAATAAGCTTAGCAAGATTTTTTTTACCATGTTAGGCGTTTACATCGTTCAATTCTTATAAAGACTTGCCGACATTTTTAAAACGTTTATCTCTCTCTCTCTCTCTCGCACACACGCGAGCACATCATCGTTTCCAAAAATTTCTTTAATTTAAAAACAAAAAAAAGAATTTAAAACGTTTCGCGGTAAAAATTGCAAAATTGTTAAAAGTGTATTTAAAAACAAAACAGTAATAATAATAATAATAATAATAACGTATGTAAATTCCCTTTTTTTTTTTTTGTTGGTCATGAATTATATTTTGTATACCGAAACGAATTGAAAATGTTTTTAAAAAAACCAAAATGAATTTTATCGTTAAGAAAAAACCCGCCGCCATTTTTTTTTTTTTTTTAAATGATTTATTATAATAATTAAAATTTGAAAGTCATTTCGTTTTTTTCTCGAATAAAACTTTCACTCGAATTACGCGAGAAAATGTTTTTGTTTACTAAAAAAAAAATTTTTACGCGGTAAAAGGGTTTCGTTGGTAATAATTACGAAACGAGACGGGAGAAATGTAAGAGGGAGTGGGAGTGGGAGAGAGTCACGTGATTTCATTTGTTATGTAAACAAAAAAAAAGGTTTTTAACGATTCACGACGAACGCACGAGGGACCCCGCGTTATTTAAAAACCGAATGAAAAAAAAAATTTTTTTTTTTTTTTTTTAAATTTCCTTCTCCATTACGCTGATGGATTTATTAAAATTAAAAAAAAATTTTTTTTTAATATTTCGCAACGTTAAAAAAAATTCTAAAACGTTTAGTTATTTATGGATATTTAAAAAAAAAAAAAAAACGATGATGATGCGTACCCGTCAGAATGATCGAACAATGGAACAAAAAAAAAATTTTATTATTATTATTATTTTCGTCTGGAAGAATATAAAAATCGTCTGCTTTTTATTTATATATTATTATTAACAAATCTTTACTATCATTCGGATAACCATTTGTTTTGTTTTTTTTTTTTTTTTTTTCCACAATCGATTATTTATTACGATGGCACTCGCGCACACACACACACACACACACACACACACACACACACATGCACGCACGAACACACGCACACATGCATTTTTGACGGTTACCATCATTGTATTAATTGACGTAATTTATTGCATTTGTTCCAGTCACACACACACGCACGCACGCACTAGCAAATTTACTTAACCGACTCAATGCAATTATTTAACGCGCGTTAAATTTTTTTCCATTTTTCTTTTTTACTCATTATCGTCATCATTCCGTTAATAATAATAATAATAATAATAATAATTAAACGAAAAAAAAAGAAAAGGCGCGAATTATGCGGATATCATGTTTTAATATTACGCGCGCGTTACGGTTCGACAATTTTTTTTTTTAATAAATACAAATGAATCAAAAAATAACCGAACAACAACAACAACAAACGATTTAACAAACGTAAATTGTTTAGTAGTAGTAGTGGGGTCATTAAAACCAGGTACTCGTTTAAAGTAGCAATTAAGGTATGATAATCTTTGGAATTTTTTTTTTTTAAATCAACATCAAGTGAAAAACTAATTAATGTAAAACATGTTAATGCATTTTGATTAGTTTTCCCCCCCATTCCCCCCCCCGTTAATGTACGAATTTGTAATCGATTTGTTTGTTTGTCGTAATGATAAATTACGCGACGTAACGTAACCGGGGAGGAGGGAGGGAGAAACCCTCGGACGCGTTTAAAAAATATGCAAACAACAGGTAGTAGTCTTAAGTCTTAGAAAAAAAAATTTTCCAAAGAGAATGAAAGGGTTAAAAATATTTTTAATAATAATAATAATTATTATTTTTAACCTTTGACCTTTACACACTCGTAAAAAAGAAAACGAATTTTTTTTAAAATCGTATAAGGACACAAATTGAAAATTACAAAAGAGGGAAAAAACAAAAATTCGTTTTTTTTTTTTTTTAACGCATTGCTTAGATCGTAAAAAAACCTTTTTATCATTATTATTATTATTATTATTTGTGCAAAAAAAAATTTTCCATTCGTCAGTCAAACGTCAAATATTTTCTTATTTTTTATAGATAATGATTTCCGTTTAAAAAAAATAAAAATAATAATATTGCGACATTTAAACGATTATCAACGTCGTCGCTTATTTTTTTTTTAAATTTATTATTATTATTATTATTATTATTATTATTATTATTATTATTATTATTATTATTATTATTATTATTATTATTATTATTATTATTATTTTCTTCTTCTTCTTGTGAGATTATAAAAAAAATAAAATATTTATTACTTCTCATCGTAAAAAAAAAAAAAATTATTTAAATTTATTATCATTACCGTCGTAACATCACCAGTTAGTCAGTCAGTCAGTCATTCAATCATTCAGTCAGTCTCGAATTTTTTTTTTTTTTATTGGTTTCGTTCGTCGTTAAAAACTTCCGATTCGTTCTTTTTTTCTGTAAACTTCGCACATGGAAATTATTGCTTTCCATAGTTTAAAAATCTAGCCTACGCGCTCCCCTCCCTTCCACCTTCCCTTCCCTACCGGTCCCCCCCGAAACGATTTTTATTTCCCCCCAAAAAAAACCGAATTTGGCATTTATCAACTTAAATTCGTGACAGAGAACAAACATCGACAAACAAAACTAACATTTTTTTTTAGTGGGCCGAAAATTATAACGTGCACGTAATTTTATCCCGTAGCATTATTATTATCATCATTATCATTATCATTATTATTATTATTTGTTCAACATTCGTCGTTACGAATTCGTTAAATAAACTTTTCGAACCATAATAAAAAAAAAATTTTTTTTTATTTTTTTTTTCTACCATTACATCCGTGGCATTTTAATATATATATATTTTTTTTAATAGGAAACAACCAACAAACAACAACCACCAACCAGCATTATGACCATCGTCGTTAGCGAAGAAATTTAAAAACACGAAACGGTAATTTATTATCATTATTATTATTTTTTTTTTATTTATTTTACCCGTGAATGAAATTCTTTATACTTTTATTATTAGTATCATCATTATTATTTTTTCCCTGCATTGTTTTATTTTCATTGAAAACGAACAAACAAACAAGACAACAACAACAACAACAACAACAGCATAACGAGACGAGAATAAAAGAAAAATTATTATTATTATTATTATTATTATTATTATTATTATTTATTAACCGTTTAAATAATTTTTCTAATCACTTATTACCGATAAATTATCATATCGTTATTACTCGGTAATAAATGAGAGAAAAAAAAATTATCATTATTATTATTATTATTTTTAAATGGAATTTTTCATCAAACGAGTCGTCTGATGATGATGATGATAATAATAATAATAATAATAATAATAATAATAATAATAATAATCATAATTTTTTTTTTTTTTTAATTGGCAGAAAAAAATTGAATTAAATAAGCAGCAGCATCATCAGTAGGAAATGAGAAAATATTATCAGCGAAAATAAAAATTTATCAACGAGAGGAAGAGGAAGAGAGAGAGAGAGAGAGAGAGAGAGAGAAAATTAAGAAGAAAAAAAAACGAACAACAAACAACTCTAGAACGTTAACAACAACAACAACCATTCTTCTTCACGAATGGTTCGAATACCTGCCGCCTCCATTGAAAGATCGAATCCAGAAAATTCAACTACCTTGTTATCTAACATGCAAGAAGCCCCCTGGAGGAACTGGAAAGTAAACGTTGCCAGATTTATGTTTTTTTTCTTCCGTTACACTAAAGTTAATCACGACGTTGTTGCCCAATTTATTTGTTTATTTATATTATGGAATTTAATTTTAAACGATTAATAAAAATTTCATTTTATAATGTAAATCATCGATACGAATGAAAGAGAGAGAGAGAGAGAGAGAGAGAGAGAGAGAGGGAAAGAGAGAAAGAGAGAGAAAGAACAACAACCAAAGATGTTTCTAATTTATCTTCCTCGAGTCATAACCTGTCAAGCAGATTTTTTCCCCCCCTTTTTCTACTCGGCTTTCGCTACTACTTTTTCCAAAAAAAAAAAAAAAAACAAAATGGAATCTCGTTTTCCATTTAAGGTCAATAACAAAATATTAAAAAAAAAAAAAGTTTGCAACAAATGGAAAAAACAAAAGCGAACCAACCTATCATCGCCGTAAATTATTATTACTAAATTTCCAAGGTAAAAAACGTTTTTTTTTTTTTTTTTTTTTTTACGTTAACAAGACGGTTTTTTTTGTTTTGTTTTTGATACCCGCCCACAACTAATACCTTAAAGCTAAACACTCGACAAACATAAACAACTTTTACAAAAAGATGCGATTAAATAAATTTTTTTTTTTTTTTTTTCTTTTCGGGAAAATTTAAATTTTTTTTTCGGAAGCAAAACAAATTCGCGGTAAATAATTAAACGGAAACGTTATTTAAATACCTGTCAGGTATCGGTAAACAACAGCAAAAAAAAAAAAAACAATGATAAGATTATATACCCGGGGAATAAATTTTAAACTTTAATCAAATCTTTCGGCAAAAAAAAAAAAATCTTTTTTCTTTTCACGCCGAAAAAACGAAAAAAAAAAAAAAAAAAAAGCAGAAGACGACGTAAAATGTAAACAAACAAATCCGTTTTCCCCTCTCCTCCCTACTCTCCCCACGATTTATTCTTACGGTAAACAAAAGAATAATTAATTACGTGTAATAATTTATTTAGAAATTAAATAAAAAAAAAAAAAAAATTTTTTTCGAGTCTTGTTTGTCGTGATTAAGTTTGTACGCGTTTAAAGAGCACTTTATCATTATTATCATTATCATTATTATTATTATTACTTTCGTAAAACGAGTCTTTTAAAAAAAAAAAAAAAGTTATAAATTATTTTTTATTTTTTTTGGTGGTTAAACATACAAAATTTATATTCGTGGAAAACAAAAAAAAAAAAAAAAAAAAAAAAAACAACGAAACTCGCGTAAAATAATAATAATGATGATAATAATAATAATAATAAAATCCTTTGATACGTTGCGACAAACCTAAAAAAAAACCGAAAAACCCCCCCCAAAAAAAAAAAAAACCGAAAAAAATTATAATGTACGTTATACGTTTTTCCTTTTCAAATCAATTCGAAAAATTTAAAAAATTCGATGAATCGATCGATCGATCTATCGAAATCCCCCCTCCTTCCTTCCCCCCATCTCTCGAATTTCTCTATTCTTCGTGATTCCTTGTTTAAAGTTTCAATGAACGAAATCGATTTTTTTTTATTTTTTTTTATTGATTTTAACTCGTTTCTATTTACCACCCGATTAAAATCAATCAATTCGTCGTAAATATTTTTTTTTTTTCCTTCTGCTTATTTCCGGAGCGACATAATTCGAAATATGTATGTACCTTCGAGGTATTATACGTTTTGAATAAATTAATATTCACCATTTCGTACCTGACATTTACACCAAATTAGCAAGGTGATAATAATAATGATAATAATATAAGTAAAAGTTAATTTTTCGGTTTGTTGGATAACGTAAAATTTTTTTTTTTTTAAATTAATTCGAAACCCCCCCTCGTCTTATCAATTTAATTATAAAATGAATGTGATGATACCCTTCCCCCCCTTTAAAAATCGAGTCCGATTTTTTTGTACCAGCGACAATTATGTACCCGACGCCCCCCTTTATTTTTAACGGAAACGAATTCGGTAAATTTTATTCCACGATTCCCCCCTCCCCCCGGACGATTTCGAGCCTGGAATCTTTTTTCGTTCTGCCCCCCTCATTCCCCCACATTTTTTTAATATGGAAACTCATTAAATAAAATAAATTAAAATTATAGAGGGGGGGGAGTGTGTCGTCTGTTTTATATCACTAATTAGTTTAAATTTAATTTAATCCCTTCTCCCCCCACGTGGCAATTTAAAATTTAGTAACGATAATAATAATAATAATAATAATAATAATAATAATAATAATAATAATAATAATAATAATAATAAAATTTGATTCTTAAAAAACTCGACAATTGAATTCAATTCTATAAAACTATTTATCATTATTATTATTATTATTATTATTATTATTATTATTATTATTATTATTAATTTTTTTACCTTCACTTTAATAAATTTCGATAAATTGATTAAACGTTGAGTGAAAGGTAACAAAATTAAAAAAATTTAAAAACAATAACAACAAACAACAACAACAACAACAACGTAATTACGTCAACAGGTCACTTACTAACGAGTTATAAAAAATTTTCCTCCCTTGCTCTCTCCTCCCTCCCACCCCACCTACCCCCTCGTTTGTCCGATTTTAACTTAACGTTGTTCGCAACGATAACAACCAACAAAAAAAAAAAATTCGAAAGTGTTACTTCTTTTTAAAAAAAATTGATTGTAGTCAATTACCGAATTCAATTTACTAAAAAAAAATTTTTTTTTTTTTTTTCCCTAAGTAGAAAGTACTAATGATTTTAATTTTTAGTTTTTTCTCAAAAACTAATTTTAGTCTTTAGTTTTAAAACCAAAAAAAAAAAAAAAAAAAAAAATATTTTAACGAGTAAAATCTTAAATCGAATATTTCGTTTGTTTAAAAATCCCAATCGAAAAAAAAAAAAAATTTTTTCCATTTTTTTCATTCGTCTACAATATACGGAATTATTATCATCATCATCATCATCATCATTAATACGAGGGGTAAATACAAAAAAAAAAATAATAATAATAATAATAATAAAGCACGTCAAACTGTGATTTTGTCGTTCGTTATTACAACGTCAAAAATTATATTTAAATAAATATGATTTCTATGACGTTCTTTATTTAAATACCATTTATTCATTGTTCGCTTTTCATCATCATTATTTCCCTCAATCCATTTAAAAATAATGATTGTGATAATAATAATAATAATAATAATAATAATAATAATGAACTAGCGAGTAGAGCATGCATGCACGAATAAGCAAGAATAATAATGATTTTTTTTTCCTTTTCCTATTAATATATAATCGATTTTAAATTTATTTTTATTTATCGGATGAGAATTTCCTTTTCTTTTTTTCATTTCTTATTAAAATAAATTCTCGATAAGTGACAGAATAATAATAATAATAATAATAATAATAATGATTGGATTCGATAGTTTTAAGTGTTTTCCTTTGTTCTTATTTAAAAGAAATAACGGAACCAATCGCGGTTGGAAACAATCGGTGGTAGTTAACTTTCTCTATCTGGTAACAAACACACAAACGAGAAAGGAGTGAGAGAGAGAGAGAGAGATAAAGGATGCAACACGGTAATCACTGTTGGGATCCCCCCCTTCCCCCCTTCCCGTTTTAAAAAGAAAAACTCATCGTGAGATAATCAATCGTGAGTGCACTTGCATCAACTTCCCCAAGGCTGGTGTTGGTGACTTAACATTGAATGCCACCTGTTGCGCATTCGAGAGGGTTTTTTATTACAACCCTAATGTTTTTCTTAAATAAAATGGTTCGCAAGGGAATACAAAATAAAAATTTTATAATACTCAACAGTTTAGAAGAAGAAGAATAAGAAAAAAAAAAAAGGTCAGTGATGATATAAATCATTTAAAGTCAGTCAAAACATTTTAATACAAATTCTTTGTTTTGTTTAGACATATGCGTGACAATCTAAATAGAAGTCTGATCCCTTGAAACGGTTGACAATTCTATACCCCCGTATACGATCGTATTTCTTTTTCGAAAGAAGAACTTTCTCGAAAAAAAATTGGATAATAAAAAAATACATTGAATTGTTTCACGAAAATGTTAGACTCACCATACAGAGGCTGCGTTTCCGAAATAGTACAACAGCAAAAATACGACAGCGCAATTTGCATTTCCAAGGCCGTCTTGAGATAAAAGCAGCTGCGACGTGTAATTCGGATCTGGATGACAGGCAACTGCATTTCTTCCAGCTGCGGCACGAACTCCCCATCCGACACTGGCTAAGTTATAACACAGAGCGAGAAAAACTAACGGTCGCTCTGGATATCGAAATCGTCCGCCTCCGGAATCGACTAAGAATGTGAAAACGGCAAGGAGTGACGACAGAAAGCACAATGCTGCAGATACGGAAAGCCAAACTTCTGCTAGTTTTTTATCGTTGGCGGTAAAAAGCACGTCCTTATCGCAGAGCGGCGCACATCTACCACTTCGATTAACGTAAACGTAAAGATTCGATTTTGAATATTTTGCGCAGGGAGCAACGTGTACGTTATTCCTCGACGTGAGAGAATTCCGTGGAGAGGGTTGAGTCGGAGCAACAGCGTTATTTATTTCCATATCTTTCTCTCCGGGACCTTCCATGCACATGTGCTCGTGATTATTCTCTTGCGGAAATTTTGAACAGTCCAATGCTGCCGGCCATGGAAAACCGAAACCCTGCAGCACGGGAAAACATCTCGATCGTACGGATTCGCACAAACCCCTACAGGGTCCGATAGGAGTTGCAACTTTTTCCGTGCACATGGGTACGTAAACCGAACATAAAAAAAAATGCAACTGTCCACTGCATCCGTATTGAATCAAGGGTGAAAATGTTTGTAGTGTAAAATCCGCATCTCCTTGAAGATCGTGACCCACTAAATTTGGCATTCCCGTCATATTATATCCTAATCCTCTACAGAGTTCAACGCGAATGGGTTCGCAAGTTCTTAAATTTTGATCATTACCCATAACAAAAATTAAAAACGATTGTAATAAAAACAAAAACAACGAATAATGTCGAACCGCCATTTCGCCCGAAATTTTTTTTTTTCTTTCCAGGACTTACAAAACGCACAATTATTATTATTATTAAGTTTTTCGTAATTTCTCGTACGGCAAACGACAAACAATCATCGTAAATTTTAAACACGAATAATAATAATAAAAAAAAAACAAAAACTCGACCCGAAAAAAACACACTAAAAAAGATTTTTTGACTTTATCTAAAGAGAGTGAACATTGTGTGAATGGGCAATCGGAGCGAGAATGGGGGCCCACACATTGCCCTTAAGTTGGAGTCTTACTAACAAGAACTCGTTTACTGCCACTCCAGTCGGATTCATTTAGTTTCATAAGGTGCCAAGTGGGGCGCATGGTCGCCCCACTTCGTGACGTCACCTCATCAAACTCGGTAACGAGAATCTCGTTAGAATAATCACCTCCATATTTATTTTTATTGTTCCTTTTCTTTTTTTTTACATCATCGTCGGAAGATAATTATTATTCGACAATTATTAATTTAACTTCAGAATAATTTTTCGGTCATTTCTAACTATCAAAAGACCCTTTAAAATAACAACCTTTTTTTTTTTTTTTTTTTTTTGAAAACGTTTAACAACGAGCGCTTTTTTGAAAACATTTCTCGCGCGAGAATTGGTTTCGTTGGAAAAGTTTTCAAACAATTTTTTTTATAAAAAATAAATCCGTGAGAAAATAATTTTCATTTCATTCGGAAACGCAGATGGAAAACAAAATTACCCAATTACGTTACATAAAAATTTCTATAACTATCCATGATGAAAGAAAACAAACATTATCATTAACTACCATTTTCTTACGATTTTTGTTACAATTTAAAAACTATCATCTGGAAATACTAGAAAAATTCTGGAAAAAGAGTGAGAGAGAGAGAGAGATAGAAACAAAATTTTAAATAGTTTTCATTCAATCTATACAAATTTCTCTCTTTCTCTCTCTCTTACACACACGATTAAAACAATTTCAAACGTATTTTGTAATGGAGTACGACAACCACACGAAGCTAATTACAAAAAAAAAATTTGTTTGTTCAGTAAAAAAAAAAAATATCCCCCCCCCATAAATACGAAGTAAAACCTTGATTTCATAGGTTTTTTATTTTTTTTTTTCAGGTTGTAAATAACGTAAATAAATAAAAAAAAAAAATAGTTAAACTTTTCAACGCGTTTAATATCCCGTGTATGAGAATAATTTACGCGTAAAATAATCATTTTTTTTTTTTTTTTTTTTTTCTAAATCGTATTGTAACTATTAAAACGTTCACGGCATTTAACCGTTTGTTCGTTCGTTTGTTTGTTTGTTTGTTAAATAAATTTTTTATACGGTTAATTAAAAATAAAATTATTTAATTCTCCGTAATAAGCTTTTTTTTTTTAATAATAACAAATTACGTGAAACCTTTTTTTTTTTTTTAAAATGTGTCACGCTAACGTGTTTAACCGTTTAAATTAAATAAATTATTAATTAAACAAACCGCATCCGGTTTGTTCGCGATGATAATAATGACTGGCTGTCGAACAAACAAACAAACAAACAAACAAGAAACAAACAAAAAAAAAATTAATTTTCTTTCCGAAAAATATTCCTACAATTATTATCATTATCTGTACTTTTAATTACACGTGGAATTGATATAAACGTATCCGAACCGTAAAATTTCTTTTTTTTTTGTGTTAATCGTTAACATCGTTCGATCGATCGATCGATTAATCGATTATTTTCGATATGGGAGGAGAGACATTTACGCGGTATTTTCGTTATAGACAACACACCCTTGACGAAAAATCCCCAAATTGAAACCATTTATTAGTTTATTTAACATTTTTTTTACCCTTCGGGTCAATTGTTTACGTTATTGATTTCACTAGTGCCACGTCAATTATAAAAACTCTCTCTAGTAGAAAACTTTACCAATTATTCATCTAGAATTCATTTAAATATTTTTTTTTTTTTTTTTCTAAACATTTCTCGTTGGCCTAAGGCCATAAAAAAATTTTTATTTTCTTATAGTCGATGATTTTTATTTGTCTTGAACTTGAATAAAGAATTTTTTATACCTGATATTGCGTTTTTACGAGTACGTGCGTGCGTGCGTGCGTGTGTGCGTGTACGTTGTTATAACGATCGTTTGTTATTTAAAATTTATTCGTGTGTTTGATTTTTTTTTCAGAAACTTGTCGATTGATTAATTAATTGTTTGTTTAAACAAATTTAAATTAAATTTTTTTTTTTTAAATTATACGTTTCGCGTGCGCGTGCGTGTGTGCGACTTTTTGGTTTCTTGTTTGTTTTGTATCGAATAACAAACAACCCTTGTAATAAAAGGGGTTTGTTTTTAACGTCGCGTAAATATTTATTTCGACGAAAATGATATCCTCAAGCAAATAATTTTCTGATATTTTGATTTTTAAAAAACGGTTTCGATAACGTTTACTAATTTTAATAATAATATAAAACCCCTTCGGCCATTTTGAATTAGTTTTTTTCGCGTATCGTTTTGAATTTAAATTAAATTGAAATTTATTCCCCACGACAAAAAAAAAAAAAAAAAAAAGAAAAGCAAGAGTCGATGATAACTAACGTAATTAATAAATTTAAATTTTTAAAAATAAAAAAAAAAGCAAAACAAACATAAATTAATGGCGTTTCAATAAAGGGAAAAATTTTTTACAGTCGTAAAAAAACCAGACAAAACAATTTTTAACCTCGTAAAAAACGAAAAAAAAAAAAAAAAAAAAAATTCCATAAAATAAAGGAAAAAAAAAAAAAACACTTAAACGATTCCAGTTACAATAAATAAAAACGTAACGAGTTTTAAAATGTCCATGGAGAAAAAAAAAAAAAAAACAAAGAAAAGTATGGAAAAAGAAAAAAAAAAAAATTTTTTTAGATCGTAACTTATTACTCAATAAAATCAAAGATATATGTATGTACGAAACGAGAAAAAATAAAATAATAAGTTAGAGAAGAAATCTCATCACGATTCTAGTTTATACTGTTTATTCTTTGTTGACATGCTAATTACAGGTTCGAGTCCGAACCTGATTTAGTCACGCCTAAGGGAGCGGGAACAAATTTTTTACTAAAACTTACCAAAGACGTGATTACTTTTTTTTTTTTGAAAGCCTCCGATCAACACATGATTCAGACGTTTTCGAGACCGGCTTTTTTTTTTTTTTTTTACGAGAATCCACATAATAATCAATCTTTCTTTTTCTATCTAAGGTATCAAGGTCGAGTTCATGAACCTCCAAGAATTCATCCAAGAGAAAAAAATTTTTTTTCTCTTTACATCTGTAACATAAACGAAATAACCCTTAAAAAATGCGTTTATGCAATTTGTGATACATTGCCGCATCGCACGTTATATAACTAATAAGAAAACAGGTGGAATAATTAATTAATTTTAATTAACCGTAAACTAATTAATTATTATTATCATCAAAAAGCATTATTATTAATAATTAATTAGTTTTTTTATGCACGTGCAATTGCGTAGCTAAATCTCAGCGAAAAAAATTATTATTAAATAAAAGTTTTAACGTCGTAACGAAATAAATAATTTTTTTTGTTAGTGTTTCGCCATTTTTTTTTTTTTTTTTTTTTTTTATTCGACTGCGATTTCACGTACACGCAACACAAACAAAAGTATTGCATGGCAAAAAAACTAATCAAAAAATATAAGGGGCTTCGCGACGTGAAAGTACGATTTGTTGTTTTAACGAGAGTGTTATTTCACGTTGTTTTAAAACCACCTATAAAATGCATAATTAAAAATTTGTAGGCGAACTTTAAAATTTAATTTTTGAAATTAATTTAAAAACATAACAACAACACTATAAACAACAAACAATATAATGCAACAACAAACAAATATAACAACAACAATATAATGCAAACATACATCATTTACATGGTGGGATTTTAAAATATTATTATTATTATTATTATTTCGATATTTTTCAGCGTTTGAAGTTACAAAAGAAAAATTTCTCTTTTATTATTTGCTGTTTTTAATAAATAAATTCAAAACACGTTAAAATTTGAATAGAAAATTATTATTATTATTATTATTATTATTGACTCGATATTAAACAAATATAGACACAAATTTGTATGTAAAAATTCGTTATAACCGTTTCGCAAAAATCTCTAATATAATTTTCCCATGCGAAAGAAAGAAGAAAATCTCTCATTTAAACACAAAAGGAAAATTTATTTAAATATTTTCAACATTCAATAAAATGAATTAATGATGCCAAAAGAAAAAAGAAAAGAAATCCAACACAATCTTATATTTTTTTTTTTTTTTTTTTACGAAAAAAAAATACAACGCACATTGACCTTTAACCCTAACCATAATCTTTCATTTGAAAATTTTCAAAACTTATATTGAAACGAAATTTTTTTTTTTTTTTTTTTTTATTCTAAACGTTCTACGAGAGATCAAACTTGCGTGTGTGCGTGAGTGCGTGCGCGTGTGTGAATAATTTAAATTTAAATTTTAAAAAACGCTCTAATGAAAAAATTTAAAAAAAAAAAAAACAAAGAAATCGAACAAAAGAAAAAAATTTACGCGGATTATTATCATTATTATTATTATTATTATTATTATTAACTAAATGCGAATGGAAATAAAAAGAAACTCATGGAAAAAAATGTGCCGACTGGAGCCTACTGCAATTTGATATGGGGTTGACCATGTCTAATGACAAGATTGCTTTCTTCTTCCTTTTCCTCTTTTTTTTTTCTTCTCCGCGTGTAATTTAAAATTTTTTTTTTTCTTATTCATTTTCTAACTCGGTAAATCATTATTATTATTATTATTATTATTATTATTATTATTATTATTATTATTAAAATTTTTTTTTAACTTGTATTCCTATTATATATTTTTTAATTGCTTTAAAAAACGTTTTTTTTTTTTAAATGAAAATTTTTCGAGAGGAAAGGAAAAGAGGTTTGACTAAAACGTATAATTTCTTTTTTTAAACTAATAATAATAATAATAATAATAATAATAATAATAATAATAATGATTCGGGTATAAGACTCCCGTCGATTTCTCATCCATATCACGCACCTATTAAAAAAATTTTTTTTTTTTTGCACGAAACGACGTTTCGAAAAATATCGAAAAAAAAAAAAAAAAATTCTAGTTCCGGTTAGTCGTGGCACTAAATAGACAAGTTAATGATTCTAAAAAGACCTCACACGATATATTTTTTAAACGTGTTAAATAATTCGATCGGTGGTATTCTTATATTTTCC
>NW_002987783.1:254441-258032 GCF_000006295.1 Pediculus humanus corporis | reverse complement strand
TTTTTTTGAAGTTTAACCCCCTTTCTCCCACTCCTTCCCGCTTATTGAAAATTAATTTTTATTCAAAATGAAAAGTTTTTTATTTTGCATTATCAATTTATTCTTTCTAGAAAATTCTAAAAGATCACTTTTTAAAGGAAAAATTTACGTTTTTAGTTTTCTCTCATCGAGAAAAGTTTCTTTCTTTTTTTTTTTTTCTAATAAAAATTTCGAATATCGGAAACTTTTTAAAGAACAACGACTGGAGAAAAAAAAATGAAAGAAGGTGATGATGACAAAAAAAAGAGAGAGAGAGACTGAGGGAACAAGAGAGAGAGAGAGAAAGAGAGAAAATAAAGATAAAAAGATAGGAAATGTTAGGAAGGATTCTCACACAGACATTTAAAAGTTTTCTTTTTTTTTTTGTTTGTTTTTTAGGTAAAATAAGGGGAAAAATATTTTTTTGTACCTGATAATTAGAAGGTAGGGGAGGGAGAGGGGGAAGGGGTAAGGGACGATGCGACTTTAATTGTTTCGTGTTTATCACTCACACACACACACACACGTATGCATCCTCACACACCTTTCTCCTCCTTTGTTCCTTTTTCATTTTATCACCATCATTTTTTTTGTCTTTTTTTCTTTCCCTTCTTCCTCTCCCCCTCCCTTCCCCTCACCCCGGCATAACACAAAGTCTTTCATTCTTTGTTCAATTTAAACTATAAACCCAATTACAAAAGCTTTAAATTCAATTTTAAATTTTCCTGTTGAGCTTCCTCAATAAAAACTTTAACTTTAATTAAATTTCATTTTTTTTTTTTTTTAAAAGGAATGTTTTCAAATTAAAGAACTAAATAAAATCTTTAATTACAATCCTTTCAATTATTATTTTATAATTTTTATCACCATCATTATCATCATCATCATCATCATCATTGTCGTGATTTTAATTTTTTTTTTTTTTCGTTTTACGTTAAAAAAAAAAAATACGGGAAAATTGAATGGATAGAATACGTAATTAAATAAATAAATAAAAGTTTATTTTGCTTTTCGCGTAACAGGAGAGAGGGAGGGGGAGGGGGAAAGGAAGAGGTTAGCAGACGACGAAACGAATGAATGAATGAATGAACAATCATTAACATTTTGTTTTTTTTTCTATTAATACAAATGATTAAATAATTTAAAAAAGCTAAGTAAAAGAAAAACTTATTTTTAAATTTTATTAAAAAAACCATTTTTATTTTTCTTTTCGTTCGTTCCCAAAGGATTCCCGGGGGAAGGGGATTGGGGTGGGAGGAATTGAGAAAAAACGAAAAGGAAAATTTTACTTTTCCTCGCCATTACCCCCCCCACTACCATCATCGCCATCCCACCTTTATTTTAATCCACTAATTAATTTAACGAAGGGAAAAAAAAAAAGAAAAACAAAATACAAAAAAAAAAAAAACCCCGTCGACAAAACAATATTTTAAACAATTGAAACTTTTCATAATAAAAATTTTCACTGATAAGAAAAAAAAAGAAAAGAAAAGAAATACTTTTCTTTCGATCGGCAAATTGTTATTTTTCCGCGATAAAAGGGTTTTTTTTTTCTTCATTCTTCCTTAAAAGTGCGTCCCTCGGGAGTTTGTGTGGCTTCTATGGGTTTTGTGATAACAATTTTTTTTTTTTTTAACCTTTTATCGTTTTCCGAGTCTTTTTACTTTTTTTTTTTATAAAAAAAAAAACCATCTTCTGTCTCGTTCTATCTTATTACTTTACATGAAAGAAAAAAAAAGAGAGAGAGAGAAAGAAAAAAAAAGTTTTTCTTTTTTTTCTCCCTTTTTAATATTTTTTTTTTTCTTATTCTATTTTATCTTTATTACCATAAATTTAAAAAGAGAAAAAAAAAGAAAAATGTGTGTTAGAGAGAAAGTGTGAGTGAGAGAGTGAGAGAGAGGGGGAGAGAGAAGGAGGAAGAAAGAAAGAAAAAAATTAAACGTTTTATTGCGGATTATTTTATTTTATTTTTTTTTCAAATTTTATTACCCGGATGTGATTGATCGTAGTTTTCATCGCCCCTGATATTAATCATTTCCGGTTTTGTATTTAAAATATTTAAATCATCGCGTCCGTCATATTGAATCCTTTTAGAAAAAAAGTTATTATTATTATTATTTGTTTATTATTTTAACCGTAATAAAATGACGTAAGGAAAAAAGAAAAGTTTTTCAAGAGTGTTTTTCTCTCTCTCTCTCTCTCTCTGTCCGCACCGTAATAATTTATCATTTAAATTTTTTTTTTATATGTAATAATTTTATTACGTAATAAAAATAAAATAATAAAAGTAAAATAATATCAAAGAAAAATATGAAAGGAAATACGTCACAGACAGAAAAAAAAACTAAAAGATTATTGTTGTAAAAATTTTAATGGGTGTTATAGTGAAGAAGTATTTGTAAGAGTGGTGTAAAAGTATGTTGATAGTCAAAAAGCAGAAGAAACAACAGAAGAAGAAAGAATAAAAGCAGAAGAAGCAAAAAAAAAAGAATAAAATGAAAAACGAGTTAGAAAAAGGAAAAAAAAAGAAAATTCATAATTTTCCTTTTTCTTTTTCTTCTTCTTTTTGTTTTCTTCTGCGTCTGGTTGTAACTTATTAAATGGGTTTTTTCGGTTTTTTTATTTTCCTCTCTTTTTAATGCAACATTTGACGTTTTAAACCTTTTGCAATTTTTTTTCTCTCTTTCCCCCCCCCCCCTCTCTCCCTATTCTCATCTTTTTTTCTTTATTGCTAATTTAATTTAACGAAAAAAAATAAAAATAATAAATAAATTTCGCGCGTATTTTTTTTTTGAAGGCGTTTTATTGATGAGTCGGAAAATTAAATTTTTTTTTGAAAAATTCGCATACTTTTCCCTCTCTGGAAAATTTCCTGTTGTTGAAACCGTTAATAAAAAATTTAATAATAATAATAGTATTGATAAAAATACGCAAGTTTTTCCGTTATTAAGATAAAAAATTTATATTTTTTATTTGTTTAAATAATTTTTTTTTTTTTACTTCGGTAATATTTAGACACGTAAAAATTATATGGAAAGTATGTGGTGGTGGTGGGGGGCAGGGGTGGGGGAGGGGAAGAAGGAGAATAAGGGGAGTAAGAGGAACAAAACGGCAATTAAAGTTTTTAAAAAAAAAATTTTTTTTAAATATTTTTCTTTTTCGTTTTTCTTTTTTTTCTTAAAAATAATAATAATAATAATAATAATGATAGAAAAAAAAAAAAATATATATATATATATATATTATTAATAAAAAAGAAATAAGAAAAAAAGGGGAAGAACCTTTTGTAACTGAACCCCCAACTATTCGAGACAAGTTTTTTTTTTTTTTATATTCCAACGCCATTTTTCTTTTCCTGTCCAAAGCACACTTGCGAATCTCGGCAATTTTTTTCATTCTTTCTTTTTTTTTTTTTTTTTTCTTAACGTTTCCGGTAACTTTTTTTTTTCTTAGGTAATAAATACGTAAAACATCATTTAAGGTATAAAATTTTTTTTGAATTGCAATCAAATTAAACGGAAATAATTTTCTAAAAGCTCGATTCTACTATGAGCGAAAGAAGAAAAGAGCTTT
>NW_002987783.1:252793-254346 GCF_000006295.1 Pediculus humanus corporis | reverse complement strand
TCATTTTTTTTTTACGCCCTTAACCTGTTTTCTTTTTCATTTCATTTCATTTTTCTTCTTTTCTTTTTCTTCTTTTTTCGTTTCCACCTTCTCTTTCTACTTTCACCTACTCTCATTCCACATACACATACACTTTTCCCCTCTCCTCTCCTCTCCTCTTTTCTTTTTTTTATATTTATTTTCGGTTGAGTGATTTTTGGCTCTATGAATTTAAAACAATAATAAATCTTTTTTTTTTTTTTAACTTTTTCCTTTTTAAAATAATTTTTAATAATAATAATAATAATAATAATAATAATAATAATAACAAAGGAAAAAAAATTTTTATTTAGTATGAAACAATGATTGTCGTACATGAAAAAAAAAAAATTCAATTTCGATAATAATAATAATAACGATTCCTTCTTTTATTTCCGTTAAAAAAAAATGAAATTTTTTTTTTTTAAATGATTAATTTTTTGAAAATTTCATCACGAAATTCCAGTCGTATATATTACTGGAGAATCCAAACGGAAATTTAAAATGAATAGAGAGAAACACTTTTGGAATCAATTTTCGTCGTGAGCGGAAGTTATAACAATAATAATAATAATAATAATAATGATAAAATGACGTTGAGATAATTAATATACATATACGAATCAAATTTTTTTTTTTTCTAAATTTTTTTTATTCATTAACGATGGAGATTAAAAAAATTTTGCGGGTGGAGGGGAGGGGGAGAAAAGAGAGGAAATTCCCGGGGAAATCCAGAAAAATCTACCAATTAAAAAAGTAACAGGAAAACAAAAAATTAAAATATAATCATCACATGAGGATTTATTTACAAAGAAAATATCATTAGAACGTATTAGCGTCATTAACGAAAATGAAAATTAGTAATGCCACCTTAATCAAAAAAAAAAAAAGGGTGGGGGAGGGGAAAGGATTTAGAGGAGCGAGTGAAAGTGAAAAAAAAAGGGAATAATGAGAAAGATGATGGGAGGGGGGAGGGGATGTTGTGCACGAAGTATAAATTTTAATATCGAGTGTATTTATTTATTTAAAACGTCACAACAACGTTCGTAATTAAACGTGTAACATTCAATATTTTATTATTATCATTATTATTCAAACACTTTAACGCTTTTATTTATTTATTTTTTTTTTAAGTTATGTATTTGAAAAATATATTTTAATCATATCAAATCAATTTAAACGAGTAAACAACCTGTCAAAAAATATATTTAAAATGCGAATAATAATAATAAAAAAAATTTTTATTTTTCAATATGAAAATTTAAGTATTGTTGTTATTGTGATTGTATTGATTTTTTTGAATGGAATTTCAAATCATTATTATTATTATTATTACGGTAAAAATCTTTTTCTTTTTTTTTATTCGTTTCTTTTTATCACATCTTTTTCCTCTCTCTCTCTCTCTCTCTTTCATCTTTTTCTTTTTTAAATTCGTTTTTCATTTCCTTCTCTCTCTCTCTCTCTTTCATCTTTTTCTTTTTTAAATTCGTTTTTCATTTCCTTCTCTCTCTCTCTCTCTCTCTCTCTCTCTCTCT
>NW_002987783.1:246661-252594 GCF_000006295.1 Pediculus humanus corporis | reverse complement strand
ATAATATAATAATAATAATAATAATAATAATAATAATAATAAAAAGGAAAAGAATATTCAAATCAGGTTTTGTTTTGTTTTTTTTTTTTTTTTTTTTTTTTTTTTTTTTAACGACTTAACATATTTAAGTAACTTTTAAGTTAAATAAATAAATTTTTTTTTTTTTTTTTCAATAATACGTTGCATTTGTAAAAAGTTTTGACGGTGGTGGTGGGGGGGTGTGGGGGTATAAACCTTTTGAAGGGATGAAAATATTCGCACTTTCAAACAAAATTTAAATTTATTATTTGTTAAGTTTTAATAACTTTTATTGTAAAAAATTTTAAGTTTAAATATGATAAAATGGCCGCCGCGATTTAAAGAAAATAATAAAATCGTCATTTTTCCTTTTTTTCTCTCTCTCTCTCTCTCTCTCTTCCCCTCTCACTCTCATTTTATGTAAATATACTTTTATGCTTAGTTTGCCAAAAATGATTACGTTTAATAATAATAATAATAATAATAATAATAACTGAAATTCATTTTTTATACAAAAAAAAATTTAGTTAATTGCTTTTTTTTTCAAAAAAAAAAATTTGCATTAAAAATTTAAATGAACTTAAGTTCAATAGTCGCAATTAAGTTTATCATTCATTAAATTATTGTCGTTGTCGTTGCTCTTGTTGTTGCTGTTGCTGCTGTTGTTATCATCATCGGAGTTGTTAGCTAAGCTATTGTAAAAGATTAAAATTTATCAAAAGGATTAAATTATTATTTTTATTTATTTATTTATTAATTTTAATATACTGGAGTAATGATAATGACGACGAATGATAAATTTTCTCATCGTCCAATAATTTTTACAACCTGAAAAAACATTTTTTGATTTTTTAATTATCGAATAATAATAATATAACAATAATAATAATAATGATAATGATAATTAAAAAAAATGAGAAAAAATGACAAGACAAATAAAAAAAAGATTTAAATAAAATTTTTCGTTTCGTTAAACTTTTTCTATCTCTTTCTCTCTCATTCACTCTCTCTCTTTCTCTCTCTTTTGTACACTTTTTATTATTATTATTATTATTCGTTTTAAAATAATTCTCATTCGTTTTATCTATCTTAAAAATGTCGTTTAGTAAAATTTTTGGAGAGAATAAATCAGGATTAAAAGTGAAAATATGGCTCGAGATAATGACGAAAGTAAACTAGCGGGAAAAATGAAAGGTTTTAAAATTTGAAATCCTCGTTGGAATTAAGGTTAAACAGGAAACGGAAGGAAGAACGTATAGGATATACCAGCAGCGGTAGAAGAAAAAAAAAATATAAAAAAAATATTCATTCCGCGAAAAACGAACGAACCGAATGGGGGGAGGGGAAAAAAAGAAATGGATTAAATTAAATTATGACGTCCGAAAAATATTTTTCGCGCCTTTTTTTTTTCCCTGTCGTCTGTTTCGTGCCTTAAACTTTACTTAGTCTTTTCATCAAGTGGCGTATTTTTATTTTTATACGAATATCGAAGTAGCAACAAAAAAAAGATGGCGGAGTGTCCGGATTGTTATTATTAATAATTTTTTTTTATGTATGAAATGTTAAGGAAACCATTAAAAGAAGAAACTGATAAAAAATTATTAGGAAGCAAATGAAAGAGAAAGAGGAAGTTAGATAAAGAGAAATTTAGAAAAAGTGTGGTAGTAGTAGTTGGGAAAAGGGGGATAATAAAGGAAATGGAGAAAACTCTGCGGCATGAATTAGCTTTGATACGATTTATCATTTGGATAGTCCGGAACCTTTTGGAAAAGTTTTGCGGTTCTCCAGCTAAAAAAAAGGAAAAAAAAAAAACTTTATTATAATCTCCGTTTCCGAGTTGAAAAAAAAATTTTTTTTTTAAAAGAAATAAAATTAAATTAAACAAGACTTTTACGATTCGAAACAAAAAAAAAAGAAAAAATGGAGGAAGATGAAGAAGAATAACTATTAAGTAAAAATAAAAAATAAAAAAAAAGCAGAAGAAAAAAAAACACCTTTTTTCTTTTTTTCTTTACGGTTTTCCTTAATGCAACGTAAAAAAAAAAAAAAAACTTTTAAATTAAGTTAAATTTTAATAGATTAATCAACAGCTAAAAACAAACGAGTTAATAATAAAATTAAATAAAATAACTACGATAATAATAATAATAATAATAATAATAATAATAATAATAATAATAATAATAATAAGGAAACGCAACGTGGAACCCGATTACCCGTAACAAACAAAAAAAAAAGGTAAATTTTTTTTCCTCCCCTCCCAACCATTTTATTTTTTAAAACGAAAAAGGTTAAAGGTTACCGTAATTATTACGTATAACGAAAAATTAATTAATTTAAATAATAAAATTTTTTTCACTTTTTAATTTATTTTAAATTACGAATAAAAAAAAAAATTTATATGAATGATTTTTTACGTTCAGGTATTTTTCAACTTTTTTTAAAAATTGTTCAAAATAATGTTTAACCCCCTCCCCTTCCCTTCCTCCACGAAATTAAAAATATTTTACCAAAGTGAAGGCGAATCGTTGTTATTTACGATGTTTTTCATTATTCGTAAGCTAAACATGAGATAAATTAAAATTTTATATAAATTTTTTTTTATTAAATAAAATGATGATGATGAGGATGATAATGATGATAATAAATTTCTTAGAAAGGTTCTATCAAAACCTGTTTTTTTTTTTTTTTTTTTTTTTTTTTAAAAAAAGGAATGGAAAGGAAAAAGTGAAAAAAATAAAAAAACGTGTTCGCCATTTTGAATTTTCCGTTTAAAATTTTATTATTATTATTTTTTATTATAATGATAATGATAATAGTAACGATGATGATTATTATTATTATTCTTACAATTGTTACTCTCGTTTCGTTATTAAATAAGAAAAAAAATTTTTTTTTTTTCGTTTGACGTGATTTACATATATTTTTATTTTTATTTTTTTTTCTCCCATTAATAAATAAACAAACATTTTCCGTAAAAATAAACAAACAAACAAACAAACAGACATACAAACAAACAAAATTTTATTTTAATTTTTTAACAAGAAATGAAAATTATTTTCCAGTTTTCGTAATGTGTCCCTTCGTCCGATAATAGGATATAAAATTTTTTTTTTTCTCCAGAAAATTTTCCATTCGTTCTGGAATGTTTCTCCCCCTTTTTTTCTCCCGATCGATAAATATATATATATAAATTTAGTTTTTTTTTTGGGGGGAGGGAAAGGGTGAGAAAAGGGGGTTTTTTTTGGGAAAAAATAAATCATTCGATAAATTTTTTTTGTTTTAATAAAGTGACGAATAATTAATTTATAGACTATAAAGAAAAAAAAATCATCGATTATTATAGTAAATTCTATCAAGCTATAAATTTATTTATATATTTTTTTAAATATTTATTTTTATTCGTTTGCTTTTTTTTTAAAATAAAATGGTCGATTTAGCAATTGAAAATGCTGTCGTAAAATTTCAACAGATTAAAAAAAAAAAAAAATTGTTTGGTCGGTTGGAAATTTTTTTTAATAAATAAAAATTAAAAAACAAATAAAATAAATAAATAAAATAATCCAATGCAATGAAAAAGTAATTTATTTCATTTTATCCAAAGGAATTCAATTAAAAAAAAAAAAGAAAAAATTGTTTAAGAAAAAAAAATAAAAAATAACCACTCATACAGAAAAAAAAAAAAGTTTTCGATATGGCAGGAGCAGCAACAGCAGCAGCAGCAACAGAAAAAAAAACAAAAGTCAATAAACGTTAGCTTTTTTTATTTTCCAAACGATAAATTTCAAAAAAAAAAAAAAAATTTTCCCGCGTTTCTCATAAATTATATTTATTGAAGGTATTATTTTGATGCATTCAATAATTTCGAGGTTTTTTTTTTTTTTGTATTACTCTATTCACGCTTTCTCTCTCTCTCTCTCTCTCAAACATTTTTTAATTTCTTCCTTTTTATTTTTTTTTCAATAATAAAAAAGAAACAAAAAAAAATTTTCCATTACTTTTCGACACCGCATGATGAAAACAAACCGGAAACTGATAAAGAATGAAAATCATTTTAAATTAAAAATATTTTCCTCTTTTATATTTTGCTTTTAACCGACCGGAAATGACGACGACGAGAACGACGACGATGACGATTTCCAAAAAAAAACTTTTGTTTACTTATCTTTTAAAACTAAAATAATAATAATAATAATAATTTTTTGTTTAACTTTTAAAAGATTCAAATCTTAAAAAAAAAAAAAAATATTCGCGATGTAACTTTTTTTTTTCTCTCTCTCTCTCTCTCCTCATTCAAAATAAATATATTTACTTGGTAATAATAATAATAATAATAATAATAATAATAATAATAATGATAATATTTATTAGCGAAACGGTTTTTTTTACATGGGTATAAAGATCACACACACGAAAGAAAAAAAAAAAATTTCAATTAATTATTTCTTAAAAATAACAATAAATTTTTTTCCCTCTTTTTTTTTTCCCAAAATCACGGCCCCTCCTTTCCGTTCTCTTTCACCCCCTCCCCCCGATATAATCGTTTTGATAACTTTTCCTTTTATATTATACGCCATTTGTCTTTTTTTTATTATTTTATTTTCGAATTGAAAAACTCTTGAAATTTTACTTTACCCAACTAATGGACGTCATTAAAATAATATTTATCGTCACCGCGTTTAAATTTTTCAATTGTTATTCAAACACGCATTAAATGCTCCTTAAAAAAGGCCGCGATTTATTTTTTTTATATTTAACATTAAATATTTTTCTATCGTTTTTTTTTGGATTATTTATTTTATCATTATCTCTCAAAGGTTTAACAACAAACAAAAAATATGACGATTAAAGATAAAAAAAAAAATAGTGACGTCACGTTATCAATGATGGGAAAAAAAAAAAGAAAATTTATCAGAAACGAATTTGAACTTTTACACTGCGAAAAAAATTTTTTTTATTTTTTATTTTATTTTTTCGCACGATTTGTTCAAATGAAAAATTTAAGATTTCTTGACAGGTAAAAGTTAAAGAGTGTCAAAATCCCAATGGAATAAAGTAAAAGGAAAAACGGTTTAAAATGGTTTGAGAAAAAAATAAAAAAAATTTCGGGGAAAAAAAGTCAATATTTAAACAAAAGCTAAACGGCACGTCGTTATTTTATTTTTCATAAAATACAAAAAAAAATTTTTTTTTTTTATTAATTTTTTTTTTTTTGTTAAATTGTAGTCAGGGAAAAAAGCTAGATGTGTGTAAGAGAGACAAAGATAGATAGATAAAGTGAGAGAGAGGGGAAGAGTCAGTCGATGAAAGGATGTAGAGAGAGTAAAAAAAAAAAAAAATTGTTTTTTTTTGCTTTTGAGGAGCCACGGGGGAGTTTTAGTTTTTTTTTTTTTTTCGGGGTTTGTAACCGCCCACTTTTTTTGAATACTCCAGGGTGGAGCGATGCAGTTTTTTTTTTTTTTTTTTAACAAAATAAAAAAGTTTAAAATTTTAAATGAACAATGTTTTAAATGATTTTTTTAATTTCAAATTTATTTTTTTTTTGTGTACGCAAATTATAAATCTTTAATAATAATATATTTACTAATTAAGTTAAAAATCGATCGTTGTAACAAACATCACCAACAAAAACAACAACAACAACAACCAAAACTTTTTTTTTTTTTTTGTAAAAAATTAAACGAATAAATAAAACCTAATAAAAAGTCAATAAATTATAAAAACTTTTCTTTCTTTCTTTCTTTCTTTTACAAATTACTACTTTTTAACATTTACTAAGACAAATTGAATAATTTTTTATTTAATCTCTTCATTTAATTTATTGTTTTAATTTAAGTTTTATATAATTAAACAATATATCAGAAGTTTACAATTAATACAACATACCTGAGATTTTAAACTTTTTTATAAAACCT
>NW_002987783.1:242158-246235 GCF_000006295.1 Pediculus humanus corporis | reverse complement strand
TTTATTATTATTACTATTTAAGTTTATTATTATTATTATTATTATTATTATTATTATTATTATTATTATTATTTGTAATTACGGATGAAAGAAAATTTTGAGAACACAAAAAAAGTAAATAAAAATTAAATTTTAATTTTTGAAAAATGTTTTACTTATCAATAAGTTAACGACGGGTAGTATCGAAACGTTTTTTAAATAAAAAAAAAAAAAGAAAAGTTTGTTGGTTAGTTATTAATTAGGCTCTTTACGCTTCAATTTTCGTTAAAAACAAAAACAACAACCCCAACAACAACAACAACAAAAACAAAAATTCAAACGAAAAAAAAAAAAAAATCAAATTTTACTAACAAACAACAGCATTTTTTTTTATTAAAAACAAAATTAAATTTTCTTTTTTTTTGTTTGTTTGTTTGTTTGTTACATTTGCAACCTATTTAATTTCCTATTAAACATAATAATAATAATTTAATATTATTGCTTTTTTCAAAAAGGATTTTTTTTAAACGTTTTCGTATCGCTTAAAGATAGCGTTGTTATTAAAAAACCGTTAGACGTGTTTTATTTTTTATTTTTAAAATGTGAATAATAATAACGATAATAAAAAAAGGAAAGGTCGAAGAGAAAAAAGGGGGGAAAGGGGAGAAGGGGAGAAGGGAAAGGGTAGAAGGGGAGAAGGGAAAGGGTAGAAGGGGGATCGAAATCAAAAACTTTTTAAACGGGAATTTTTCTTTAAGGTTTTTCTTTTTTTTTTTTTTTGATTATTCAAGAGTTTGTGTTGTTTTTTTGTTATGACGTTTTTTGGTGTGAGATAGTTTCGCCATTTTTTTTTTTTTTTTTTTTTTGATAAATTGCTTTTGAGATGTAAATTAATGACCTGTGTGCGTATTACACACCGTTGGGCTTGTAGTATTATAACTTTTGTTTTTTTTTTCTACTTTCTTTTCAATCTTTTTTTTTTTTGTTTTTTGCTTATCGTAATAAATAATTTTTTTTTACCTCTTTCTTCCTCTCTCTCACTCTCTCTGTCTTGGGTTTCAGTCGTAATAAAATGATGTTTTCAGTTCGAAAAATAATTTTTTTTTCATTGTTTACAAGTGAATAAACGGTCGCGGATTAAAATCTGCATTGCGAAATAAATGATTTCAAAAATGCCAAAAAAATAAATTTTAAATCCTCTCGAATTTTTTTACAAATGGTTCCTCGTAGAATTTTACACATTTTTTTAAAAGAGGCCAAATGGATTTTTCATATTATTATTATTATTATTTACACTTTTGAACACGACAAATTTCATGTTTATTGTTAGAATAATGCAATGTTTATTTCACGTTTCTACTCGATTCCTTTGAAATAAATGCTCGAATATCGGTCAAATAAATTATTATTATTATTATTATTATTATTATTATTATTATTATTATTATTATTATTATTATTATTATTATTATTATCAAGTTTAAATGTACAAAATAATAATTTATCCATAGGTTAACATGCATTCATGGTTCAATAGGTTTTTTTTTTTTTTTTTTAATTTAATTTAATTTGTTCTTTATTTATTTATTTTAAAAAAAAGGAAGGAAGGAGGGATTAAAGAAGGGGGGGATTAAATAAAGTTTAAAATTAAGTTTATAAAAATTACGAGCGGGAACCCCTCGAGTTGTTTTTTTTTTTTTTTTTAAAGTAAAAAAAAAAACGAAACAAAAAAAAAATCACGAAAAGTGGTTTTGCTAATTTAAAAAAAAAGAAAACGGCAAAAAAAATTTTATTTTATTTTTAATTAATTCGATATTTATTCGCTTAAAAAGAGAAAGAGAGAAAGAGAGAGAGAGAGAGATAGGGAAGCAGAAGACATTTTTAATTTTTTGTTTATGCGTATTTAAAAAAAAAAATAATTGAAAAAATAAAAAAAAGAAAAAAACTCGATTGAATTTTAATTAGAGAATCTGTTTATAAAAAAAAAAAACTTTTTTCTTTACCGTTTTCCGTACCTTTTCGTTTCCGTTAAAAAAAAATAGTTTCGAAAGGTGTCACTAGAGGTCACTGTAGATAAATTAGAATTTTTTCATTTTTACATTACGGGAAAATATTCAAAAAAAAAAATTTTTTTAAATCCGATTTTTTTTTTTTTTATAAATTAAAAAATTATTTTTTCGTTATTTTATCATTATTATTATTATTATGTATTTTAAATGCGTGAAGTATTATTAACGTAAAAAAAATCTGCGAAATCAATAAAAATCCGACACATTTTCATTATTATTATCATTATTTATTTTCTTACTATTAACTGAATTTAAATGAGCAAATACATAAAAAAATTTTTTTTTTCACACTTGATTTTTTTTTTTTTTTGTAAAAAATGATATTTCATATTTTTTTCATAACAGAAAGAAAAAAAAAGAGTGGGGGGAAGAGAGAGAGAGAGAGAGAGAGAGAGAGAGAGAGAGAGAGAGGAACTTTTTGATGACTTTAGCAAAATAAAAAAAAAAAAAAAAAAGGATCTGTCAAAAAAACTCAACGATAAAGAAAAAATTAATTTTTACTGCAATTGAAAAAAAGAAAAAAAAAAAAAAATTTTTTTTTTTTTTACCCTTCCAGCTTTATTATGTGCTTCATTGTCTTTAAATTTAACTAGGAGGAAAAAAATGGCGGGAGGGGAAGGGAAAAACTTATTTAAATATCTATAAAAAAAAAAAGATGATGATGATGATAATAATAATAATAGTAATCATTTACAGAATTTTTTAAATTAATTTTTTTTTTTTTTTCGTTTTCCTCTCTACGTGATTTCATTTTTTTTTTTTTTTTTTTATTATAAAAACTTTTTTTTCTGTTTTAATGATTTTTTATTTTCTCTCTAAGTATTATTATTATTATTATTATTATTATTATTATTATTATTATTATTATTTATATTTTGTCGTTATAATTATTAAAAAAAAACACAAAACAAAAAAAATAATTAATGTTTATAATAAAATTATTTTCATTATTATTATTATTATTATTATAATTATTTATAAATTAAAAGACGTGGTTTTAGATTTATTATTATTATTATTATTATTTAATTCATCAAATTAAGTATAAAAGTAAAAGAGGTTTTGATAAAATTAAATAACCTTTTCCCAAAAAAAAAAATCCGTCAAATTATTTTTTACTATTTGTAAAATTTTTTTAATTTTAATTTCATTATTATCATCATTATTATTATTATTATTATTATTATTATTATTATTATTATTATTATTATTATTATTATTATTATTATTATTATTATTATTATTATTATTATTATTATTATTATTATTATTATTATTATTATTATTATTATTATTATTATTATTATTATTATTATTATTATTATTATTATTATTATTATTATTATTATTATTATTATTATTATTCAACGATTTTTTTTACGTTCATTTTACATCAACAAAAAACAACAACAAAAAAAGGTTTGAAATAAGGTTTTTCCTCTCTTTTTTTCGTACGTATTTATATATATAAATTATATAAAAAAAACGTGAGATAAAAATTCGATTTAAAAATCATTATTATTATTATTATTATTATTATTATTATTATTATTTAGAAAAAAGAAAAAAAAGCGACACGCTTTAGGCCAAGTAATAAATTCCCATAAAAATTAAACATGATTTACATAACGATGCTGCTTCGAAAAAAAAAAAAGGTTTTCGAAAATTTTTTTTTTTTATATTTAAAGGAGGAAATTGAAGTTTGAACCTTTTTCATAAATTTTTCCTTTTTTTAAAGAGTCGATCGTGAAACGTGCTCGAAATCGAATGAAAGGACGAAGATGAAGAAGAACTTGTCGTTTAAAAATAATAATAATTTTCCTTTTTTTTTTCTTCCCTCTCCTTTGATTATATATATATATATATTTATATACATCAAACATAAATTGCCCTTTTCCCTCACTCTTCCCTTTCCCTTACGAAAATTCTTTCTTGTCCACTTAAATTTTAAAAAAAGGTTCAAGGTTAAATTTTTTTACCTTTAATAAAAAAAAAAAAAATGAATACTCGGATAAAATTAATAATAAAA
>NW_002987783.1:240681-242138 GCF_000006295.1 Pediculus humanus corporis | reverse complement strand
TGATAATCTTAAAAAGGTTAATGGAAATTGTAAAAAAAAAAAATATATATATATATGAAAAGGATTTAGAATGTGAAGTTATACAAAAAAAAAAAAAGAAAAAAAGAAAATTTCATATTAAATTATAATTAAATTAAAATTTTTTTTTTTTAAATTATTAAAATATTATCATTTAATTTAATTTGCATAAGATATATGTATATATTTAAATATATTATTAATTAAACTAAAGATTCGCTCGTATACACACACGCACGCACGCACGCACGCACGAATTAATATAATATGCCACTTAAATACATTTTTTTTTTAATTTTTAAATTTATACACGTAATAAATTTTGACATTTTTATTATTATTATTATTTCTCTTTTTTCTCTTCTGCTGTAAACGATGATAAAATTTTTTTTTTTGTATTTTAAATGTTAAAAAAATAAATAAATAAATCTGACGCGTCATTGCAGTTGAAATTTTAATAAACATATTTTTTTCTTTTTTTTTATTTTATTTTATATTAAATTATTATTATTATTTAAATGTAAGATATTTATCATGCGTTTGTAAGAGAGAGAGGGGGGAGAGGGAGGGAGGAAGAGAGAAACAAAAAGATAAAGAGAAAGAGAGAGAGAGAGAGATGGGGGTAGATAGGGTATGAAAGAAATGAGAATACACAGAAAGAGAGAGTGATGGGAATAGTACGATGGGGGCAGATAGAAAGAAATGGAGGTAAAAAGAGAGAGAGAGAGAGAGAGAGAGAGGTTACACACGACATAGCAAAATGTCTTTTTCGTAATAATTAATAGTACACCAAAAAAAAAAAAAAATTTATGGGAGATTCGACAAAACTCCTCCTCACTCCCAGAAAACGTAATTTTACACAATAAATATTCGGAAAATGTATGCGTTTTCCACGTGCAAATAACGATCGATTATAACCACGTGGAATTTTAATAAACACATATAAACAGAAATATATATGCACGTGGCTAAAAAAAAAAAATAAAATGAAACCGCAGCATAAATTAAAAAAATCTTTTTATTTTTGTTGTTGTTTTTGTAATGTTGGAGTAACGTGACCTTTTTTTTTTATTTAAATAAAGTTTCACGTTCTTAAAGATAAAAAACTTTCATTTAAAAAAAAAGTAGTAATTTCCCCCCCCCCCAACTCCGGACTGGACCAAAAAGGATTATATGCAAATGAAAATGTTTTCATTTAAAAAAAAAAAAGACAAAATTTAAATTTTAAAGAAAATGAAAAATTTACATTACAAAAAAAAAAAAAGGTTAAAAGTTTAAAACGAACGTAAACGTAAAAAAAAATTTTAAAGGGAACCGGAGAAAAAAAAAGATGGCGGGGAGGTAAAAAATGAATGAAGATGAAAACGAAAGGCGAAGGGTATCAAGTTAAAAAAAAAAAATTATTTTCTTAGGTTATTTTTATTTTTCTTCCCTCTCTC
>NW_002987783.1:237259-239633 GCF_000006295.1 Pediculus humanus corporis | reverse complement strand
AAACCCAATAAAAATTTTTTTTCATTTGACAAAAAAAGGTTTGAATGAAACTTTTGACTTGCAAATTATGTTCCGCCATTAAAACTTTTTTTTTTTATGTTTTGCAGGAAACCATATTGTTTTTTAGTTTAAAAAAAAAAAAAAAAAAAAACTAGACGTCAGATTTTTTTAATTTTTTTTTTTTTTCGCACAGTTTGCTTTTAAAAAAGGAAAAAAAAAAAAAAAAGAAATTTACAAAGTAATAATAATAATTATCATCATCATCATCATCATTACCATCACCATTATCATTATTATCATCTTAAAATTAAATAAAAAAAAAAAAAAAAGTTGAAAATTACAATTTTGTCAAAATTAATAACAATAATTTAAGTAGAAAAATTTTTAAGCATTAAAATCCCGTCACGCCATGTTTTTTTTTTTATATTTGCGAAAAAAAGAAAACTAAAAAAAGGAAAAAAGATTAAAAGAAAATGGGTTTTCCCTTTTTTTTTTTTTTTAAATTTTTCACGGAAAATTAAAGTAACCTAAATTTTTTTTTTTAAATTTACGGTAAACTGAAAAAAATAAAAATAATCGAAATTCTGCGACTTCAATGTTTCAAGATAATTTTTTAGTTTTCCATGGCAATTTAAAATACTGGAAAACATTTTCAGGTTATCCCCTTCCCCCTCTTCCCACTTTTTTTTTTTACATTTCGTGGCAACCTTTTAACTTCCTTAAAATTTCATCCGCATGAAAAAAAAAAAAAATTGTCGTTTTTATAAATTTTCCACTTTCCGATTGATTTTACAAAATCTTTAAATTTTTTTCCTTTATTTCGTGGGGGAGGAGGAGAGAGAAGGTGGCAACAAAATAAAAAGGAAATTTTTATTGTTTTTGTATCGGTAAAAAAAAAAAAAATTTTTTTGTTAGAAATTTTCTCGCAATCACAACTTTCGATTATTTACTTCGTTATTTTTTTATTATAAGAAGACTTATTGTAATAACGTTTTTTAAACACCCCGTCATGTTTTCTTATAATATGAATTTTTCAAAAAATAAAATCATAAGTTTATCAATTTTTTAGCTTTAATTAATCAAAATTATTAAACTTTTATTTATTGTTATAATAAATAAAATAAAAATAACAATAATATTTATTATTAAAACGATAAATGTTTAAATGTTAAAAACCGTAATTTAAAAAACTTTTACAAAAAAAAAAATGGGAAAAAGAAAAAATAATTAAAAATTTTTCATAACTAAGAGAAAAAAGCAGAAAAAGAGAGAGAGAAAACCACAAATTGAAGAGAAAATTTCTTTAAAAATTTTATTTTAATTAAATTCTTCTTTTATAATTTCATAAAAAAAAAAAAACGATTTTAATTTATTATTAATATTATTGATTTCGTTTTTATTAAAATTATTATAATAAAATAAAAATAAATAAAAAAAATTTTTAATCCGTAATTTTTTTATTTAATAAAAAAAGAAAAGGAAAAAGGGGAAAAAAAGAGCTTAAATTAATTCCTAATGATGATGATGATAATTTAAAAGAAAAAAAAACCGGAAATCGATCAGATGATAGAAAGTAGAGGGAGAGGGTGATAAAGAAAATTAAATGAAGATGTAAATTTTATTTTATTTTTTTTGATTTAACAAGAAAATAAATAAAAAAATAAAATTAATTTGTTATCATCATCATCATTATCATCATCGTCGACCCCTTCTTTATAAGTTCGACTAGAATTTTATCGGAAGTAAAAAAAAAAAAATATATATAATTTTTTTTTTAAACAATGATACATTTTCCTTTTATTTATTTATTTATTTGTTTTTTTTTATCATTTTGTCAAGATTCCCTTTTTTTTTTTTTGAATTTTGTCTGGATAAAAATAAAAATAAATAAATCAACGTTTATACACAGTAAAAAAAAAAATTAAATCGTGTTTGCTGGAATTCCAAAAAAAAAAAAAAAAGAAAAATATCGCATCACAAATTCAATTTCCTTTTCACATTTATTAAATGTTAAAATAAAAATTCAACCGCCGTTAAAATAACTTTAAAAATCATACAAAAAAAATTTCACCCCCCCCCCCCCTTAAAGAAAGAGGAAGACTTTAAACAACAACAACGAAAAAAAAAATTTTTTTTTTTTTAAATTCCCATCAATAATTTAATTTAAATTAATGATATTTTATTTTATATTATAATTTTATTTATTAATAAGGGCGGGCGTAAGTGCGTGAAAACTGAAACTACGCGTTTGTTAGTTATTAATTATTTATCACAATCGATTAACTATTTACACTTTGTAAATACATAAAAAATTTTTTAATTTAATTATTATTATTATTAATAATTCGTTTGACTTTTTCGCGGAAGTAAAATT
>NW_002987783.1:235147-236806 GCF_000006295.1 Pediculus humanus corporis | reverse complement strand
TTTTTTTTTTTTTAAATTTTAAATTTTAAATATTGTGCCGTGACGTTAAGTCTTCTTTATTGCATTTGTTATTTTTTTTTTACAACCCTCTCCTTCCCTACCCTACCCTCCCCTTCACTCCCTTTGCCGCTACCCTTCGCTTACCGTCATCTACGACATGTTTTTTTTTTTTCCTTACTTTACCTTTTTTTTTTTTTAAAAAAAATTATTATTGCTTTATATAAAATTACGGTAATTTTTTCCCCCGTATTTAATTATTATTATTATTATTATTTAAAAATTTCTTTTATTTTTGTAATTTTTTTAACGCGATAATAATAATAATAATTATCATTATTTTGTTTTTTTTTTTTTAATGACCTTTTATTATTATTTATTTTTTAATTTACCGGTCGTCGGGGGGTAAATAATTTATCACCCCCACCTTCTTCCCGCCTTTTTTTAAAAATTCGATACGTTGATGACGTCATAAATTTAACACTTAAGGTTTCTTTAAAAGTTTTTTCTTTTTTTTTTTTTTTAAGGCAAAAATTAAATTTGTTTTAATATCATTATTATTATTTTTAGAAATAATTTTTTTTTTCTTTTTCGTCGATATTTTATTTGATAATTAAGTAATCGATATGAAATTTTTATCGATTGATTTTTTTTGATAAACCTGTATATATAATGCATTTATACAAGCGTACAATATGCAATAATAATAATAATAATAATAAATAAGTTAAAATTTATGATGAAAACGATAAAAAAAAAATTTTTTTTGTAATTATACAAAAAAAATTATTCCTACGAAAATTTAATTATTAATTAATTTATTTAAATTTTGAATTTATTTTTTTTGTTTATGTATTAATAATAATAATAATAATAATAATAATAATAATATAATTTTAATTAATATTTCTTTTAAAAAAAAAGTATAATTTACACCTTTTCTGTTATTTTCGTTTATTAATTACTCGTTAGATGTAATTAAAAACCTTTTTTTTTTTCGTACCAACTCAACTGTCAACCTTTTGAGACTCTATTTCACTTTATAGAGCGTAATTAAGTTTTTTTTTGTAACCAAAGAGAGAAAAGAGTGAGAGTGAGAGGGAAAAAGGGCTCGCTTGTGCAGTCAAAAAAAAAAAAGGCCTACTTAAATCAATTAAAAAAATTTTTTTTTGTTAACAAAACCCGCCGGGTCGAAACCCTTTTTTTTTTTTATTTTTTTTGTTTATTAAAATGAGGACATGACATAAAATCTCACAAAGTAAATAAATCACCCTGATATATCCCCCTCCTCCAAGGCTGGATGAAGCCTTTTTTGCCGAGGGGGAGGCTGGGGGCGGAGAGGGGGGTCATCGCAAATATGACGGAATAAAAAAAAAAAAACAAAGTTATTCTATTGCAATTTTATTACCATTTAATTTACTTTAATTTAAATTATATTTTTAAAAAAAAAAAAGGAAATTTTACGTGCACAATATTTATTTTTATTTTTTATTTTTAATTAAAAATGTTTTTCCTTCTCTTTTTTTTTTTCGTTACTCTCATAATAAAAATTAAATTTGGTTGTTCTCTTTAATAAAATTAATTATTTTACTTAATTAAACGTATTCATGACACCTTTTTTTTCCTTATAATATTATATTTAGTTTTTTTATAGGCTTTTGT
>NW_002987783.1:219591-234230 GCF_000006295.1 Pediculus humanus corporis | reverse complement strand
AAAGGAATCGAAAAAAAAAAGTTTTGTTTACTTTTTAATTTGTAAATAAATAAATAATATGAAAATTCGAATCCTGTAAAAGGTTTTTTTTTCCTGTTTTTTTTGCTTTTTCTTTTTTAAATTTGTTTATTGATTTATAAAAAAAAAAAGTTTCATTACGTTTTTATTCATTTCCTTTTTATCGATCGTAGTCTTCGTTATTTTATTGATTCTATTAAGTTCGTACTTAAAATAATTTTATTCGCTTCTAAATTACATAAAAAAAAAAAAAAAATTATTAAAATTAAAGTAATCGTGTCTGAAAATATTATTATTATTATTATTATTATTATTATTATTATTATTATTATTATTATTATTAATTTTACATGTACATATAAAAAGAAAAGGAAATTTTTTTTTTATTGTTGTAAGTTTAATAGAATTTATAATAAAGAAATTAAAACAATTAAATTATCATAAGGTAAAAAATTAATAAAGTTATTAAAAAAATTTTTTTAATTATTTAAACTTATTTATTTTTATAGAACTTTCGGGGAGTAAAAAAAAAAAAAATTTTAATGAGAAAAAAAAATAAAAAATAACAAAATTTGTCTATACCCGGTAAAATTATTAAAATACAAAAAGTTTTAAAAATTATTTTTCTTATTTCCTAACGAAAATAATTTTGTTCTAGAAAAAGTTAGAAAAAAAAAACAAAAAACAAAATAGAAACTTTTAACTAAAGTTAATTCAAAGTATGCACACACACACCCATACATATACGTATTTAATGTTAAAAGAGTTCAAAACGTTAGTTTTATTAAATTTATTATTATTATTTAATTCGTTATTAAATAATAATGATAATAATGAGTATTTTTTTATGTACATCAAAAGAAAAATTCATATAAATTCGTTTTATATTTTTAAATAATTAAATTTATCTGTAAAAAAAAAAAAAACAACAACAACAACAACAAGAACAACAACCAACAAAAACAATAAAAAACATGCCAGTTACAACAGAAAATGTGGAAGAGATAAGAGAGAGAGAGAGAAACGTTAGAAAAACCTTTTGTAATATTTATATCTCTCATGACCAGGAAATAGTAAAAGGTTAAAATAGGAAAAGGATTTTTAACAGTTAGATAGACACAACAGCGAACCTTTTCCTCTAGATTTTTCGGTTATATTTAAAAATAAAAATATATATATATATATATAGTAAGGGTCGTAGCCTTGAAAAACAAGGTCGTAAATCCCCCATTTCATACCGGAAATTATGGTTCATTTAAAAAAGGTTTAAATAATCAACCGTGGATATCACATAGTGGGAATTTTTTTTTTTTTTTTTACGTATACATAAACCGAATTAAAAACCTTTTTGTACAGTCTAATAGTTTTCCTTTCTGTGTCGTTTTTTATTAAGTCAATACATTTTAAAAAAAAAATTTTCTGTTTTTTAAATTCGTCGTTTACGTCATCACTTTAATATTTAAAAATTTTCCCTTTCGGGTTTTTGTAATTTTTCAGTAAATAAAATAAAATAAAAAAATTATTATTATTATTATTACTTTTTCTTCTTCTGTATAAGGTTTTTTTTTTTGTTTAAACATCGTCTGGTATTTTTTTTTTTGTAAACATACCCTTAAACAGTATTTTTATTACTTGTTGAAACTATATATATTTATTAAAATTGTTTTTTGACAAAAAAAAAAACTCAATAATAAAATGACGTCAAAAAACGAGTCACGTGAAAATTTTTTTGTTGAAAACGTTTGTTTTTATTTTGTTTTTTCAGGTCATCCGGGTACAAATTTAAATTGTAACAATCCGATTTATTTATTCGGGTGCAATATTATCGGAAATCGGTGTACGTGTGAAAAAGTTCCTGTGTGTGGAGATGAAATACCTTTTATGTTTTCAACAAGAGATGAATGTAGTGTTAATTTGGCAGTCATGTTAGATCACGAATCATCGGAACACGTGCAAAAAGGTAAGAGATTATATTTAAATATATTATTATTAAAATACACGGAAGAAGAAGTGGAGATTGGATGTGGAAAAACTATTTTAACTTTCCCACTCGGTAAAAAAAAAAAAAACGTTAAAACAATTTTTCAAAACTTATTTTCCCACTCAAAATTTCAAAGAGTCGATTATTAGAAGGAGGGAGGGGTGTTTCCTAATGAAAAGTTTTTAAAACTCTTTTAAATAACCTTATTTTTTTTTTAAAAAAACTAAACCAAACTCAAAAGATTAATTAATCTTAGTAGTAAAAAAAAAAAATTTACTCAAAATTTCAAATTTTTTAACGACACGAGATGACATGTTTGATCATATTTGTGCTTTTAGCTTGAGAGAGAAAAAAAAGAAATTTAAGATGAACTAATTTTATATTAATTTTTCAAATATTAAATAAGTCATTTTACATTTTATCAATTTAATTTAATTTTTCTTTTTTTTTGCGTCAAAATTTTTTTTTTTTGTCGAAATATATAAAATTTAAAATTTATTATTAATCGAGGGGCAAATATTTAATAAATCACTTATGACTGATTTAAACATCAATTAATAATTAATTAAATAAATATTTAGCAAAAGAAATTTTTTTATTTTAGAATCGAAATCGATTTAGCATGTAAAAAAAAGAAAAATTTCCATTTGTGCTTTAAGTTTTTTTTTAAAACCGGAAACAAATTTTTGGGACCTTAAACGTTAATAATTTGTTTTCTTTCGTTAAATAAAAAAACTGCTTTTCTTATAAGCTAAATATGAAAAAACGTGTTTTCTTAACGACGACGAAAAAAAGTCTTAAAAAGTGCAAACTTGTTGACTTTTTTTTTTCTCCAAAACGTTTTATTTTTTATTTATTTTCATCTTTGGTAAAATTGTCGATGCTATCATGACGTCATCATTTTTTTATCACTCAAATTTTATATTTTAAATGAAATTTTTCATATGTTTCGTTTCGTAAATTGACATTGACCGTTACGAAAAAAAAAATTTTTTTTTAACCTTGATAAAACGTAAGTGAAATATCGTAGTAGTAGTAGTAATAATAATAATAATAATATTAATAGATTACGATGCGAATTACGGTCGGATTCGGGTGAAAATGCAGTTTTTCTTTTTTTTTTTTTTTATTTAGTCGTGCACTTATTCGTTATAATTTAACTCCGGAATCTTAATTTAATTTTTAATTACAGAATAAACGAATGAAATTGTTAATTAATTTACGCCTTTTTCGAAAATGGCTGCCTGCTTCCCTTTCGTTAAAAATTTTCGGTCGAGTTAAAAAGTCGTCACGAGATTTGCTGTGTTATTTACAAGAGAGAGAGAGAGAAGTTAAAAAAAAATAAGCTTAAGTACTCGTGTCTTTAAAAAGTTTTCCTTGGCTCGGGGGAGGGGGCGGGGGGGCGAGGGGGAAATCGAGAGAATTTTCTAGAAAATTTTTTTTGATATTTGTACGTGACTATTAATGATAAAGTACATTTTTTTCTGATTAAAAAAAAAACCGAGTCGAAAATTTTTTTTTTTTAAATTAGAAAATTAAATTGCAAATTGTTCCCATGAGATTTTTATAACACTTAACGAAAATTTTCCTTTTTTTTTCCTTTTTTCCTTTTTTTTTTTTAGCAAATCGGTGCAAAATATAAATTTTATGTTTGCTGTAGTTTAAAGTTTAAAAAATTTTTATTTGAATAGTTTTTAATTAAATTTTTTTTTTAAAAAAAGGAGAGAGGGAGAAAAAAAAATTTCTTTTCTTTCGGTATTTTCGTTTTACTTTTTTTTTTTTTTTTGGGGGGGGTTATTTCCGTTAAAATTCGATTTAGAAATAAAAAAACATCCGGTTGGAAAAATTTAAAAATTATCAAAAATGTCTAATATTGCGGATAATGATGATGATAATAATAATAATAGTAGTAAAGTTTTAAATTTCTGAGACTAATAAAACGTTTTTACATCGTTCTCCTTTTAGTGCAGTGATTAAGATAAAAATAATAATAATGATAATAATAATAATTTTCATTTATTTTTTGCGACGAAGTTAATTACGTTCCGTCAATAGCAGAAGATATATATTTATAAATTTTTTTTTTTTTTTTATTATTTTTACCGTGGTTGTAAATTTTTAAATGACACGACGAAATAACTGGCTTCTTTTTTTTTTATTTCGATAAGTTGTAAAGAAAATATTATTATTATTATTAATATTGTTATGAACATTTTTCTATATTGTCTTTAGCAAGCATTATTACAAAAAGGATTATCACTCATATCATGGATAACATAAAGTAACCTTTAACCGTCACTCTCACTAACACAATCATTAATAAGATGTAACATTCACAGGACATTAGGGAATCAGAAGAACTTCTCCCGTTGTATCTTGCTTCCTTTTATAGGTAGAACTCATTGTTATTATTATGTTTCTATGAAATGAATAAAAACTATGTTTGTAAACAAACAGAAGAATAAGTTTCTAGAAGCTTCTTTTCCATAATAAACACTTGGTAACCATAGTTCCAATGTTATTATTTATAAATAATATAAAATTATAAACATTTGCTCACGTGATCACAACAATATTAATATTATTATCATCATTAAAAATTTCCCTGGATTTTATTCTGGCGTGAATATCGTAATATAAAATATGTCTCTCTGTCTTTTTATCAATCTCTTCCTTTTATCTCATTTTCATTCTATTTCTGTGTCTTTCTTTTTGTCTCCCGCTCTCTTTACTGCTCTTTATATGCCTTCCTGTTCCCCCCCTCTCTCTCTCTGTTTCTTTTTTCCTCTACAAATCTCTCTCTCTCTCTCTGTCTTTTTTTTTTCTTTATCATTCCTTCTTAGTAATTTCCTCTTTTCATTATCTCTCTCTCTCTGTCAGTCGTTTTTTCTTTAACATTCCCACTCAATATTTTATTCTTTTCCTTTTCTATTTCTCTCTATCTATGCCTTCCTGTCTCTCTCTCTTTCTCTTTTTTCCTTTCTCCTATCAATTTTTCTTTTTCTATTTTACACCATTGCAATTTTTCCTTTCTCCACCTACTTTTTCTCTTTATTTTCTATTTTTTTTTTCGGGGAAAAAAATTATAAATTATTATTATTATTATTTTTAATAAGCGTAATTAAATAGTTGAAAAAAACAAAACAAAAACAAAATGGATCCTTGAATATATTTATATATTTTTTTATAATGAATAACATTTGAAGAGAAAGGAAAAAAAATAAAAACGCATTTTTCCAGTACAAAAAAAAGAAAATTTTGGAGAAAAAAAATCGGGGTTAATTATTATTATTATTATTATTATTATTATTTATATTATTATTATTATTTTTAATTTGAATATAAAATAAAGCGAAAAAAAATTCCGAGGAAAGTCTAAAGAATAAGGAAAAAAATGTGCGAGGTTGCAGAGGGAGGAGAGGGGTAGAAGGATGCAAAAAAAAAAAGAAAAGAAAAGAAGAAATTTAATAGCGCTCAGTAAGAAAAAAAAATTCAAAAAATTTATTTAATTTAATTTTTAATAAATTATTTTTATTAAAAAAAAAACATAAACTTTATTATTATTATTATTATTATTATTATTATTATTATTATTATTATTATTATTATTATTATTATTATTATTATTATTATTATTATTATTATTATTATTATTATTATTATTATTATTATTATTATTATTATTATTATTATTAAAAAGTTATTAATACGATAAATTATTGTCGCATATTAAAAAAAATTTTAATTTTTTAAATATCATATAGCGCTATTTTTTTTTAGAGTTACAGTTTAAAGTGTGACGTAACGTAAATTTTCCCAAAGAAAAAAAATTATTATTATTATTTATTAAAGAAATAATAATAATAATATTTTTTTAATTACTTTTCGTTTTTTTAAAGTTACGTAGACTATAAAAAATAGAGTATATAATAAGTTAAGTAAATAAATAAAAACAAGAAATAATAATAATAATATTTGTCAACGTAATAAATTTTTTTCTTTTAAAAAAGGAAAAATTGAAGTGAGGTAATAAAATTTTCCAAAAAAAAAAGAAAAATGAAAACCGAAATACGTGTTTAAACGTGGCAGCAGGCAATTAAAAACTTTTATATGAAAACATTAGGAAAAAAAGTTTATTATAAAAAAATCGAACATTTCAAAAAAAAAAAAAAAAGTAAAAAAAAAAGTCGATTTTAATTTTTTTTTTTTCTGCCATAAAGTTTATAACAACTTTGATCTTTCTTAAAACAACAACAACAAACAAACAAACAAAAAATCTAGCATTAAGCGACAAACGAAAACTTTAAAAAAATCAATTTTGTTTATAAAAAAAAAAAACAAAACAAAAACTTTTTTATAACAATATTAATAATGATAAAAATGAGAAAAGTTGAATATTTTCTTTTTTTTTGTCGTGGCACATTCATGCAACAACGTGGCAAATTTTTTTTTTCCTTGTTTCTAATATTTTTAATTCGTTATACGTATATATATCTATCTCTTTTTAATTCATATATATATATATATATTTTCCTTTTATCATTATCCTTTTTCTCTTTTTATTCGCTCACTCACATTTGAGTTGTTTTTCATTTAATTTAATTTTATTTAGTTGTAAATGATGAACTAATGAAAAAAGAGAAGAAAATATTTTAAAAGAGAATAATTAATGTGTACACGTATAAAGAAAGTGTGCGGTAATTTTCATCAAAATCTTTTACTTATAAAGAAACAAACAAACACACACACGTACGCACGCACGCACGCACATTGACACTCCCTCACTCGCACGCGCACGAACCTACGCAATCATGCACGCTAACACGCGGAAAAAAAATTTTTCCTTTTTTTTTTTTACACACTCAAAAAATCTTAAAACGCACATTCGCCAACATATTTTTTTTTTTTTTGTGTTTGTGTGTGTGTGAAAAAAAAAGAAATAATGATAATAATAATAATGATGAAAATAACGTTTCCTAAAAGGCAACAGCCGACTATTTCATAACAAAGTATAAAACGTGAAAAACATACAAAAACTTTAATCTTCAGATATTTTCCATTAAATGTATAAAAAAAAAATAATAATAATAATAATATGTTTTCACTTTAAATCTTTTCATGTGAATTTTTTAATAATAATAATGATAATAATAATATTTTAAGGTGGGGAGAGGGATGGAAAAAATTTGAATTTTTTTTTTCTTCAAGCTTCGAAATCCTCTTATGCAAAATCAATCGGTTTGTTTTGTTTTTTTCTCGAAAGCTAAACATACGAACGAGCGATAAGCGTTTTGATTGGTCGAAACGATTCCGATTCAAAAGTATTTTAATTGGCGCGTATAAATTACCAAAAATTTTTTTTTTTTTCGTGGGTTCAGAAAAAATATTTTTATCAAAACAAAAACAAATTCGATGATTAATATATATTATCCTCTGCTAATTTTTTTTTTTTTTTAATTTGGTAAATGTCGATGATTACGTTGAGCTTTTAAATCGTCAAAATTCATATTTTTTAATTTTTCCCACCATAAATCATTACAAAAAAAATAAATAAATTTTTTTACACTCGGATTGAACGAAATAAAAAAAATTATTATCATTATTATTATTTTCGAAATTTTCTTTTTTTTTAATTTATAAAAGCAGAAGAAACGACAAAATATATGCGGAAGTTAAAATAAAAATAAAAAACATAATAAAAACAATAAAATTTTGTTTTATTGTCCGGTTGTAACACGAATTTTAAAAAAACCCGCCATTTTGAATTTTGAAACGGTGATATCCGGTTTGAAATATATATTTATATATTAGGAAAAGCGTTTTTTTTGTTTTTGTTTTTTTTTTTTTAATTTAAATTAATTTAATTTAATTTAAAAACATTTGTTTTGGAATTTAATCGTCTTTAAAAATAAAAAAGTTTTCAAAAAGTTGTTGTCGCAAAAAAAAAAAATAAATAAATTACTTTTTAGCCTTTTCGGCTCATCAAGTTTAGTAAAAAGAGTTTTCCAGTAATTTTCCAGCCATTTTTATTGCTTAACTTTTTTTTTTTTTTTATTAAAAGTCAAATAAAAAAATATTGTTGCGTTTAATAATAATAATAATAAAACTTATTAATTTCTTTTTAGTTTTAAAGTGTTTTTTTAAAAATAAAATTTCTTTCTAGATTCACGACGAATTTTAATAAAATCATTTTTTTCGAGTACTGTCGTTTAAAATCCCTAAAACGTTTAAATAAATTTATAACAATACGTTTATTTAAACGAAGCGTTTTTAATTTTTTTTTTTTTGTAAAGGTCTTGGTAATCGGCCAATCAAAGACGAATATTTTTCTTTTGTTAAAAGACTCGATGATCGACCAATTAGAAACGGGTACTTTTTTTTTTGGTTTAAAGACTCAATGATCTACCAATCAGGACCAATCAGAGACGGGTAATTAATTTTTTTGTTAAAGGACCGACCAATCAGAGACCGAAAGGTGATCGACCAATCAGAGACTAGTACTTTTTTTTTGGTTTAAAAACTCGGTGATCAACCAATCAGAGACGAGTATTTTTTTTTGTAAAGGACTCGGTAATCGACCAATCAAAGACAAGTATTTAATTTTTTTTTTTTTTAAACTCGGTGATCGCCCAATCAGAGATGAGTATTTTTTTTTAATAATAAAAATAATTAAATATTTTACGTAGAACATGATAAAATTTACGAAAACGTGTTTTGAAAATATAATTTTTTTTTTTTTTTTTTTTACTTAATGGGAAAGCTATCAACTTTTTAAATTATTTATGTACTAAGTCGAAAAAATATTATCACGATCGCAGACAGTGGCATTTATTTAATTTTTTTTTTTTTCCTAAAACCACGTTTTTTATTTTTATCAAAGTCATAATTTTATTCGAAAACACGTAAATTTAAAAAAAAAAAAAATGAGGATGATAATAATAATTGAAAAAAAAAAAAAACATTTTGAATAAATAATAATTTAGTCGTGGCTGAAAGCAAAAATACAACTTTTTTTTTTGTGTGTAATGTTTACAAAATTCCAGTCCTTCTTCAAAAAAAAAAAAGGAAAAAATTTTTCATTTTTTTTCCAGTGTATTTTTTTATTTTTATTTAAAAAAAAATTTAAACAAGAATAATAATAATAAAAATATTCGTAAGAAAAATAAAATGACGTTGGAAAGTAATGACAGTGGCAGATGGTATTTTTGACGTGACAGTAGAAAAATTTTATAATTTTCAAAAAAGAAAATTTTTTAACCCGGAAAATCTTTGCAAAACCTTCGGCCATTTTTTTTTATTTTAACAACGGGATAAAACAAAAGAAAAAAAAAAATTTTTTTTACATGCTGATAAACTCTTGTTTGATTTACAAACTCAATCATGGGGAAAAAATAATTTTTATCGGAATTTTGTTGTTAACTTTTAATCGAAAATTTTTTTTTTAACTCTCCTCTCAACCCTTCTTTCCGTTTGCCTCTTCTCCTCTCTCTAACGTATAAAACAAAAAAAAAATTAAATTGGGGGATTTTCAAAACCGCATAAAAATCTCTGTGAAATTGCGGTAAATCTTTATGTAAACTTGAGGCATTTTAAATTAATGCACTCACTGAACTTTAACCCGTTCGATCCTTTATATTTTTCTTTCTTTTTCTCTCTCTTTTTCAACCTCTCTCTTTCTCTCTCTCTCGTTTTCTCACGGGGGTCATTTTATTCTTATATTTTTAAAAAAGCAATTTAATCAAACGATTATATAACAAACATAATAATCGTAAGTAAAAATTTTACTAACTCAACTTTCGCATGCGTGAATTTTTCTTTTTTTTTTCGTTTTTTTTTTGGGGGGGAGGAAGGAGGGGAAGGGAAGGACGTTTCGCAGTTTAAAAAAAAAACATTTTCGTTTTACCGCAAAAATGCAACGACAGCATCACGAAAACCTTTTTCTTTTCAACTTAAAAATATTCATTATTCTTTAAAAAGGCACCGCCTGTTTTATGTTTCGATTCTTCTTATAATATCTCCCTGTTGATGTTATTGTTGTTATTGTTGTTGTTGTTTTTCCTGTTGTTGATTTTTGTTTTTTTTTTTTTTTTTAAGAATTTTTCTGATCGACACAGAATTAATTTTACTTATTGAAAAATGATACTCCTTTCACGAGTTGTTGTTAATTTACCCAAAAAAAAAAAAAAAAAAAAAAATTCTTTTCTTTTAATTATTATTATCAAAAGTTTATGAAGGAGATAAAAAATTTATTTATTTACGCGAAAGGTTTTTTTCGTGTAAATAGACAAAATAAAATTTTTTTTTTTTTAACTCACTACTCTTTATATCTTTTTACGTTATAAAGTCTATAACCTAATGAATGTCTCTTTATAAGTTTGTTAATGCATCATTTAAGTATATAAAATTCAACGTATTATTATTATTATTGTTTAAACTAATACCTTTTTTTTATTTTGTTTTTCTTTTAATAAAAAAAAAAAAAAAAACCTTGGGAACCTTTTTTTTTGTTTGTTTGTTTTTCATTTTTCTAATGGAAAATCTTTTTTTTTTCTCGCCCATTACGACCGAAATTATTTTCTTTGTTTTTATTTTTTATTATTATTATTATTATCACGTTTAAAAATCGGACTTTATTGTTTGTTTATTTTTTTCTTCTTCATAAAAAGTTTGATTTCTTTTTTTAAAAAAAAAAAAAAAAAACTAATAATAAAAGAGAAAGAGAGAGAGAGAGAGAGAGAGAAAGTGAGAGAAAATAGAATAAGAGTGAAAGGAAAAATCAAAAATGGAGAAAATTGTTGTCGTTTTTAAAAACCTTTTAAAATAAATTTTTTTTTTTTTTTAAATTAAGTGATATATGAATAAGAAGATATTAATGACATTTACGAAGAATTATAGACTATAAATATAGATCTTAGAAAGCATACAATGTGGGCTCTCTTCCCTCCCCTCCCCTGTCCCCTCCTCTCCTCTAGTGACAGAAATGATATATATTTCTGTGTGAAAAATACAAGGTTTCAAATCTCTTATTATATTCATTTATTTATATGCATCACTTGAAGTTTTGAATAATAATAATAATAATAACAATTTATTTTCATTATAAATCGACGTTTTCCAATAAATTATTATTATTATTATTATCATCATCATCACAATTTAAATCACCTGGGTATGAATTTTAATCAATAAGAGAGAGCAACAATATGGAAAAAATTAGAAATGAGTGTTCTTTTAAAAGTTGACGTCCACATCATCATCGTAAAATTATTTCTTATTTCCGTTACTTTATAAAACAATTCTTGTTTGTTTGTTCGTTTGTTTGTTTTTCTTATTATTTATCTGTAAACAAAATAATAAATAAAATGGCGATGATATTTTTTAACAAAAAAAAAAAAATTTTATTAAATTATATTAAGATGAAACAGATATTTAAAAATAATCTTCGGAAAAGGGTTCGATTGTTTTTTTTTTTTTTTGATTGAAAGGTTTAAAAGGTTTTAAAAGGTTTAAAATAGGTTTACAAAAAAAAAATTTTTTGTTTATAAATAAATTTATTTAGAAAATTTGACGTTTTATCATAAACACAATTTCGAGTTTAAAAAACATTTAAATAAATTAATAATTGATTTTCGGATCGTTTTATAACGACTCTTTATGAATTTATAAATAGAAATATCAAACGAGAGAAATACTAAATAAAATATATATTTATAAAAAAAAGATAATAATAATAATAATAATAATAATAATAATAATAATAATAATAATAATAATAATAATGATGATGATGATAAAAGGGAAAAATGAAAATTTACTTAAATACGTATTAAAAGGATAAATTAATTGAAATATGGTTTTTTTTATAAAAAAAAAAAAAAGGATAAGATCTGTAACAATTCTTGATGAGAATTTTAAAAAGAGGAAAAAGTAAAAATTTTAAAAGGTAGTCAAAAGAAAAAGGAAGAGAAGAAGGGAAAAGGAAAAAAGGACTAAACAAAAGGTTAAATTGTTCATTCCAACCTACAACCACCTGGAATATAAAATACGTGACTCGAATTCTTTATACGATTTTGTTTCATTATATGTATTTTTTTGTCGAGTTGAGGGGAAGAGGAGGAGAAAGGAGAAGAAAAGGGAAAAATTTTTTGGACAAAATTAAAGAGTAAAAAGGGTGAGGGGTGGGCATAGAAGAACGAGAGATCAAAAGTTAAATGATAATTGAAAAAAAAAGGAAAAAAAAAATTAAATCGATCGAGTTTTCTTTTCTTTTTTTAAAGTCATTATTAATTATTATTATTATTATTTTTACCTTATTCATGATTTTGGAATTTTCCAGATTTCCATCCAATTCCCTAGTAATAATTCTTTCTCTTCTTCGGCTGTGGTGCCGCTTTTTTCCCGCCGGTACGGTCACTTCAATTAATTTACACACCATTTTACGGTATTATGTCGCTGAACTATATCCGGTTTGTTATCTCGCTACACGTATATTTGTTTAGAACTGTTCTGTCGTAACCCGAACTCGAAATGTAATTCTATCATTCTTTCCCTAATCCTTCCGTTCCCGACAAACATTCCAGTTAATGTGTGTCTTCAAATTTTTTTTTTTTTTTACCCTTTTATGCCAATCTTATCAAATTTTTAAAATTATCGTCTGTCCGTGTTTATTATTATTATTATCGTTGAGAGAGTAAAAAAAAAAAAAGAAAGCTTTGATAATCTCATAAATAAAATTTCAATTTAAAGTCTTATCATGAGAAAAAAAAATAAAAATATCAACAGCAATTGCTGACGTAGAATGCTGACAAAAAAAAAAAGAAATTTCAACCAATGAAAACCGATCAAATTATCCGAAAAAAAAAAAAAAAAAAATTCCTTACAATCGCATAAATGACGTCGACGACGACGATGATGATAATGATAATGATAATAATAAGTAAAAAGAGTAACGAGTCGTATAAAACACTCTCATCAGGGGCGTATATTAAATTTACCATTGTTCGTACCATAAAAAATTATAATTTAAAATTTTTTTTTTTTTTTCGGACACCCGTTATGCTAATTTAAAAAAAAGCATGATACTAATGATAATGATGGTGATAATAATAATGACAATAATTTTAATAATTTCTTATTACGTTGACGAGTTTTTAATTAGTTTTTTTTTCCATTCGTTTAAAAAAACAAGAAAAAAAAAATCTACGCACAAGAAAACAACGAAATAATATTTTCAAATAGGAAGAAAAAAGGAAAATTGAAACGAGTAATAATAATAATGATGATAATGATGATGATGATAATATTGTAAAGAGAGCATGGCTCAACACTTTTATCTTTCAATTAGTAAAACTAATTTTGTTTTTAACCCAAGGGTTGCTCATTTCTTCTTCTTTTTTTTTTTTTTTTAAACTTGAAATCAAAATCTCGAAGGATTTGTTGTTGTTGAGAGTCGAATCCTTTTAAAAAACCTTTTTAATTTACCTTCCTTCTTCTATTTTATAATTGCTTAGAAAATTATTTTTGTTTCCTTTCAAAACATTCATTCGGAATCTCTTGAAAATTTATTCACCGGAAAATTTCTTCGAAAAAAGAGAAAGAAAGAGAGAAAAAGTTTCTTTTTGCTGTCGTCGTTAATTTTAAAGGATGAAATTTGAAAAGTTTTTTTTTTTTTATAAAAATATTTTTTTTTTTTTTATTGATATTTTATTAAGTGTTTGGCTTTATTAGGTCATTCATTGTTAAAACTTTAATTAAAGATATTGGATTTTATGTGGCGAATACGGGGTTAAAGGTCAAAACACTCGTTTTCCTCTAAAAAAAATTTTTTTTATGTATTTATTAATTTACATTTTTTTTGCTTTTCGAGAGGAGGATATAAAAAAAAAATTTTTAACTTTAAAAGTTATAAAAATTACAACACAAAGTATAAAAAATTTTTTTTTCCTTTTTGAATTACACAAAAGAAATAAAACGAATAAAAAAAAAAAGAAAAAAAAACTTAACAAGAAGTTTTTAAGAAAGAAAAAAAGAAAAGAAAAAAAAATTTCAAAAAAACAAACCTTTTCTAGTTCCACGAAAAAAAAAAAAAGAAAAACTCATTCATTCGAATTTCATCAATCTTCATTTTTATGGAGAAAAAAAAAAAAATTTTTTTTTTATTTACTTTGGGATTATTTTTTATAAAAAAAAAAACGTAAAAGGAAAATATATATATATATATATATAGAAAAAAAAAATAATAATAATAATGAGAAAGAGAGACAGAGAGAGAAAGAGAAAAAGATAGAGGCAGGAATCTGAAATAAATGTAAAAACAATTTCAACAAATGTTACAAACGCGTCAAACATGAAAATTTCCTCGTGATTAAAAACTGATGATAGTAATAATAATAATAATACTAATATATTTGGCAACATTGTATTTTTTTTTAAAAAACATTGAAAAACACAAATCGGTTTTCCTAACCGATCAAAAAAAAGGAAGAAAAAATTCGATAAAAATTTATAACATCTCATCTATCACTTATCTTCTTTCCTTTTTCTTTTTCTTTTTTTTCCCCATTTCCTTTTCTATTTTCCTTTTTTTTCCTTTCCTTTCCTCTTTTTTTTTTTTTGTAATGTCAACATCAAACAGAAAAAA
>NW_002987783.1:199415-219234 GCF_000006295.1 Pediculus humanus corporis | reverse complement strand
TCATTCATAAAAAAATCATTTTTTTTATTATTATTTTGTTAAATGAAAATCGATCTTCCCGCAAAATTTCAAAAAAAAAAAAAAACATAAAAACCGGAAACGCGATAATAATGACGTTGGAAAAAAAATAAAAAATAAGGAAAATTTTTTTTTTTTATTACTTACTCGAAGAAAAAAAAAAGAAAGGGGTAGAAGTAATAATAATAAAGTTAAATTTTGACGTCGTCTTAGTAATAATAATAATAATAATAATAATAATAATAATAATAATAATAAGTTTTTTTTCGAAAGGTTTTTTTTTGCAATTTAGTCAAGAGAAAAAAAAAAAAATTCGAATAAGCATTTGAAAAAAAAAAAAAAAAGAAAAAAGTTGAGTCAATAAGAAAAGCGTCATATTCTAACTTTATTTTCTTTTTGAAAATTTTCTTTTTTTTTTCCATTTAAAAAAAGTTTTTCCCATTCGTTCGATGTGATGATAACAATCAAAGGTTGAAAACCGATCCTTTACCCCGAATCCTTTTTCTTCTTCTTCAATTTTTTTTTTGGGGTTTTCGCCGCCCTTTTCGACACCTTCTTCTCCTCCCCTCCCCTTCCCACTCTCTCTTTCTCTCTCTTTCAAACCTTTCTCATTTCCGTTTCTTCGCTTTTCCTGTTTTTTTTTTTTATTTTACTTTTTTCGTAATAATATTTTTTTTTCTTTTTCCAGAACGTTCTCTTGCGCTTTCTTAATATTATTATTATTATTATTATTATTATTATTCTTTTTATTCTACGAGTAAAATTTTTTATTTTTAAATTGATATGAAATAATAATAATAATAATATAAAGATATACATTTGAATTTTGACAGCGTGAAGTTTTAAGTAGTTTTTTTTCTTTCTTTTTTTTTTTCTTATGCAATTTTTAGCATTTTTTCTGAGCCCCTCTATCACCCTCCTCCCAATTATTCGTTTCTTATCATTTTGCCCTCTTTTGTTGGGATCCATGTTGTTTAGTTTCCTTGATTCGTCTATTTTTTTTTAATCAGGGTAAAATCCTAAAATTTTTTATAATTTAAGAATTATCTTTTTTCAACTCTCTCCTCCCGCTTAATCCTTTTCCACAAAATACAAATAAAAAAATTAATAAAATCCTTGTTTTTACGAGGAGACATCTCATAGTGTCGCCATTTTGTTTTTATTTATTTATTATCGATAAAAGTTTTATACCTTATCACGAATTTAAATTGTTAAAACGAAATGAAAACCTCTCCTTTTTATTTTCACTTTTTTTTTTAAACCCTTTTCTCCCGCTCGCCCCCTCTCTTCCCCGAATTCCATTTCCTACCTTTTTTTCCGCCATTTTTTTATTTTCATTTCGTTTATTTTTTTTCCCCCCCTTTTGCTTTTTTTTAAAACGTCGCGGTTTTTTTTTTTTTTTTATTTTGTTTATGTGGTCGGGTTGAAAAAACAGAAAAGAGGTTTGACTTGTTGAGTGATTTAAACGTGATAAATTTTTTAATGAAATTAAGGTGAGCAAAAAAAGGAAAACAGGAAAAAAGGATGAGGAAAGGTTGGTGGTTGATGATGAACAAACCTTTTTTTAACAAAAAAAAAAAAAAACTTTCTTTCGGTTGAGATAATAAAATTAAAAAATTAAAAAAAAATTTTATTTAAATTCATTTTTTTTTTTTTTTTTGAAATCCCATAAAAGCATTTTAAACTTGCGTGTGTGCGGGTGCGGGTGTGTGAGTGCGTGTGCGTGTGCGACTGCGTGCACAATACGTACAAATAATAAACAAAAAATGCGAAAAAAAATTAATTTTCGCAATTTTTTTTCCATTTATTTATTTACGATGAATGCAAACCGTACACACAAATTGTCGTCTGCTAAACGTTAAAAACAATTTTTTTTTTTCTTGAAATCATTCGACTAATTAATGTTTTAGAAAAGCAAAAAAAAAAATTTCTAGAAAAAAAAATTAGAGAGAGAGAAAGGTGAAATTTTTTTAACATTCTCACGTAAATCATAATCATTCTTGTTAACTAAATAATTCCCCCTCCCTTTACTTCCCCCCAAAAAAAGTTTACTTATTTATTTATTAATTTTTTTAAAAATATCTATTAAATAAATTCTTTGTTTTATTAAAACGAAATTCCTGAATAAAAAAAAAAACTTGATATTAAGGAAGAAGAAATTTTTTCAGATAGAAAATTATCCGGAGTACACATAAAACTTATTTTTAAAAAAATAAATAAATAAAATTTTATTAAATGGTTGTTAAATAATTTTAGCGATAATTGCTTACGGGGTAATTTTATACATATATGTATAAAATGTTTTACATAGTTTTCAAACTTTATATTTCAAACATATTTTTTTATTACCCTCTTTCCCACCAAAAAAAAAAATTATTTAATTTTATAAATACGTTTTAAACATTTTATTCTAAGAATGTAACAAGAGAAAATTAATTTAATAATTACTTGATGATGATGATGATGATGATGAAACATTTTACGGTTAATTTTAAAATTCATTTTTTATGTTTTTATTTTATTTTTAATAAATAAAAGAGAGAGAGAAAAAAAAAATTATGTTTTCGCCCAGGATCGAACTGAGGACCTTCCGCGTGTTAGGCGGATGTGATAACCACTACACCACGAAAACTTGATTATACGAGTAAACTAGTTTTTAAAAAACGCAAAAAAAATAATAATAATAATCAGGTGTTCTTGTTTTTTAAACCTTGCCCAATGACCTTTAAAGCCTGATATTTGTTTTGTTTTGCTTTTTTTTTGCAAACTTAGAGCAAAAATTTTGAAATTTTTCGCAAATTCTAGCAAAAAATAAACAAATATGGCTGCGTCAAAAAAAAAAATTTATTGATTTTTAAATTCGTGAGGTCATATTAATATATATATATATATATATTTACAAGACTGCAAATAATTTTTATTCGTTTAGGGATTGAATCGTTGTTTGTTTGTCTGTTTATTTATTTTGCGTGAATGTGGTGATGGTAATTTGTGAGACCGCAGAAACTTTGATATGTGCAGGAATAATAATAATAATAGAACTGACCGTTTGATAATTTTCAAACCGATTTAACAAAAGGGCCTGTGTAAATTAAAGTACAAAAATTTTTTCTAAGGAAATCATTATTATTATTGATTATTTTTAATGAGAAAAATTTCGAGATCCTATTAACAAAATTAAAAACCCGTTTCGAATTATTTGTAAACGTATTTGTGTGCATACGTGCGCGCCCATTTTATTGAAATTTATATATTTTAAAGGAGGACTATGGGCACACTTGTTGAAATGTTTGCGATGATAAATTTTTAAATAAAACTTTTCTTTTTTTATTAAAAGTAATAAAACACAAAAAAAAATCTTTTTAAAGCACAGACTTTTCAAGTAATTATTTATTTAAATTAAATTAAATTTTTTTTTTTTTTTTAATAAAAACGTAATTAATCACAAATGCCGTGAAATAATTATCAAATAATAATACGGGTTTCCGTGGTGTAGTGGTTATCACATCCGCCTAACACGCGGAAGGTCCTCAGTTCGATCCTGGGCGGAACATAAATTTTTTTCTTTCTTTTAATGCATAACAATAATATTTTATTGCCAATATTTTTTTTTTTATTTTATTTTATTTTTTATTACGTAATAAAATTTTATTTTTAAATAAAAAATATTTTTGATTATTTTATTTAAGGGGGAAAATTTATGTAAATCGTATTAAATTACTTTTTTTTTGTTTGTTTTGTTTTAATTTTTTTTTCTTATAAAAATTTAAATTTACAATTATAATAATAAAAAAAAAAAATTTCGTCTTGTATTCGGATTCGAACCTGTAACCCTCAGCACGGTAACCGTAAGGCAAAGACGTCAATGAAATTATACGCTGATTTTAACAATTATTTAAAAGTCGAGTACTTAATAGCGATGAATAATTTAATTACCATTCATGGGAAATATGATAAAACTAATAGTAATAAATAATTACGTAATAAAAAAAAATGTTTTTAATAATATTTATTTAAAAAGCAATAAATTAACGGGCTATAAATAAATAAAGTTACTTTTTCATTGCTATATTTTATTTTTTTATTTATATCTCGCATGAATTATTTATATATATATTTTTTTTTATTCTAGTTCTACGTCATTTTTTTTTATTTCGGTTATTTTTTTGTAAATATTATTTATGAGTATTATTAAAATTTTTTTTTTATTTATCAAAAGGTTTTTAGGAAGACAAAAAAAATTCATATTATTTAAATAAAATAAAAATTTTTTTTGACTTGTTTACTTGTGAGGTTTTATTTTTATTTTTTTTTAAATAAAATGTAATTTTTGATATTAAATATAAATTTTTGTTTTTTTTTTTTTAATGGGGGGGGGGTTCAGGAAGAATGAGAAAAAAAAGGTAACGAAAGTAATTAATTTTTTATTATTGATAATATAGAATTTTTTTTCGAATAATATAAAAATTAAAGTTAATGTGATTTTTTATATTGGAAAAAAAAAAATACAAATCAATAATAAAATGTAAATTTTACGCAAAATGAACTTTTTCTCTCTCTCTCTATTTTTTTTTTTTTTGTATTTTGAATGAAAAAAAAAAAAAAAAGGAAATAACAGGAAGTTTTTTTTTTTCATGTTAGAAATCACATTTTATAAATTAATGAAAAAATTTACTTTGGCTTCCATATATTTCAACCCTTTTTTTTCCCCATTTTCCAGCCTTTTTTTTTCTCCAGTTAATTTTTTTTCTTTTTCTTTTTTAATTTCAATTTAATTCCATTGAAATGTTTTTTTTTTTTTTAAACTCGAAACAAGTGGTAAAACTTTTTTCTGTTTTTCCGATTTCGTTTTAGTATAGGGATGATTTTGTCATTTAATAATTATTTTTCTTTCTTTTTCTATCTATTTAAATATATTTTTAATAATGTAATCATTTTCCCCCATTTTATGTCAAAAAAAAAAAAAAATTAATATTACGAAAGAAAAAAAAATTTATTTTAAAAAATGACGTAACGAATACTTTTTACTTAAATCATCACAAAAGAAAATTTTTTTTTGTTCTTTTAGAAAAAATCATTCGATCGAATAATAAAAAAGATTTATTCATACTCAATGACAAAGTGAGATTAAATGGGCGAATGGGAATTTACAACATTTCCGATGTCGAATCATAACAAAAAAAAAAAAATCATGTCAAAATTTGTAATCTAAAAGATTTTTTTTTTTTTTACAAAAAGAATGAAAAAATCGTTAAAAATCATTTTTCATTCTTGTCAGACATTTTTTTAATTTTTCTTCTTCTTTTTTCCTTTTTTCCAACTGATTATTTCGTTCGTTCGTAACGTGATCGTTTAATCAACACGTTAATTGCACGTGTTTAAAAGAAAAAAATTTAACGTGTAACAGTTTACAATGATGTAAATTTACGTAATTAATAATATTAACCAATGACGTGAAAGTATTTTTATTCGACCAATCAAAAAAAAGTTTTATTTTTTTTTAAATTTTTTTCATTGGTCAAAATTTTCTTTTGTTCTTTTCTTTATATATATTTTTTAAAATAACAGTCAAAATGGTAAAAAAAAAAGATCGTTTTACCTGTTTAATTAAAAAAAAAAGGGGGGGGAAATTAAGAGATCGTAATTAGTTTTTTATTTATCATTATCATTATTATTATTATTTTAGTTTTTTTTAACTACGTTTTTTTAACTACGTTTTTTTAAAAAAATTTTTTTGAATTTAATTGTCGGATGAAAATAATAATAAAAATTGTAGCCATGTGTCGCCAATTACTAATTACGCAACTACGTCATCTCGTTCCATAACGTCGAATAAAAAATTTAATAATTAAAATTAAATATTAATATATTATTATTATTATTATTATTATTATTATTATTATTATTATTATTATTATTATTATTTAAATATATTTTTATTAGATAGATAAATGATGATGAAAGTGAAAAATTAAAAAAGAATAATCGTGCGAAAAAAAATTTTTATTAAAAAAAAAAAAGGAAAAACTCGGAGAAAATCGTTTTCCGATAGATTCTAGCAGAAAAAAAAATTTCTTTTGACTACATTAAAACAAATTAAAGAAAAAAAAAAAGAAAATCGGATTTTTATTCTAGATAGTTCGAAAAGATTTTCCTTTTTTTTTTTTTTTTAAATAAAATTACTTGAAAATTCGCATGATTGAAAATTTATGGCAAATTTTTTTTTAAATTGCGGAAGTTGACCTACCCCCCAAAAAAAATATTGATTTAAACATCCGGTTTGATTTTCTTCCTAATTTTTTCTATTTCGTTTTATTATTATTATTTTCTTTTTTGTAAATTGATTTTGAATTATTTGCTGTTGACAAAGGAATTAAATTATCATCATGACGAAACATAAAAAAAAAAAACTGTTAATAATTAATCGAACAAAATAAAAAAAAAAAAAATTTTCAAATCGGTATTCCTTTTTTTTTCTAAATAGAATTTCGTTAGAAAACTTTCTTTTTCATCATCATTATTATTATTATTATTTGTTTTCCTTCACGTTCGACAATTCTTTTATCAAATTTCTTTTTTTTTTTGTTGTGTCAGTAGAAAATTTCGTTAAGAAGAATTTAAAAGGAAAAAAAAAAAATTTTTTTTTACGTTTGAGTTTAACGTTTTTTCTTTTTTCTTTTCTTTTTCCTTTAAATTAAATAAAGTTTACGATTAATTTGATTAAAAGTTTTTTTTTCAATAAAGACATTTGCTATAATTTTTTTGCTATTGTTAATATTTATAAATATTTTATATACTCACGTTTGAGAATAGGACGGGCGGAGAAAAAAAAAGTTAGGCAACTTGTAATGCACTCCTTAAATAATTTATATATTTTTGTTTTCCCCTATTTTTCTTTTTTTCTGTTTTGTTATTAAGGTTATTATTATCGTTATCATCATTATCATTATTATCATCGTCAACGCCATTATTTATATTATACGGAGGATCGACATTAATAATGTAAATTTAATGACCTGATGTAAATTTAAAATAAGTTTTTTTTATACAAGAAAATATTTTAAATATTTAAAACAAGAGCAACAACAACAACAACAACATCATTTTGTTTATTGTTAAGGAAAAGAATTTTCTAGAATAAAGAAATGAAGGAAAGAAAAAAAAAAAACCTTTTACACCGCCACGTCTACCAGACTAATTTAAATTTCTTTGTATTTTATAAAACTATATAAAATCAGATCATTAACTTTGATGTATAAATTCTTATTTCTTTGTTTTAATACTCTCTCATTTTACTTTTATGCCCTTCATCCCTTAATAACATTTTCAATTTTTTTTTCTTTTTAAATTTAATTTCTCCCTTTTTTAGTATTTATAAACCTTTAATAATACTGATAATGATAATAATAATAATAAAAGAGAGAAAAATAAAAAGGAATTATAAAATCTATATAAAAAAAATTTAGGATTTTTTTTTGCGAATTTTAAATGGGAAAAATTTAAGGGAATTGAACTTTTATCAGTTATCATAAATATTTTTTCGTTTCCTTTTAAATATTTTTCATTTCCGGTTTTAACCTTTTGTTTTTTTCTTTCCACTTCCTTTTTTTTTGTGCGTCTCATTTAAAATTTTTGTTAATTTGTTTAGTTTTTTTTTTTTTTATTATGAAAACGTTTTCGTGGAAGGAAATTTTTTTTCTTGCGATTGGTAACATTTACCGGATACCGAATTTTGAAAACGAAAAAAATTTTCTTTTTTTTTACGTCTTTCTTTTTCCCCCTTTTTCAAAATTGAATTTTATAATTAGGTTTACGTAATTAAATGTTACTTTGTTAGATTTCTAAATAAATTTTTTTTTTTGTTTTCCCTCTCTTTGGCCTTTTTTTAATTACATTTTTCGTCTGCTTCTTTTTTTTAAAAAAAAAAAAAAAAAAAAAAAAAAAAACTCTTGAAATTAAGTAGACAAACTGTAAATTAATATTGGAAATATTTTTTTTTTCTTTTGTAAATGAAAAACTTTCAATAATAAATTTTTAAAATTTTATTTGGACGCTTTTACTTTTTCTTTTTTTGTTTGTTCATTTTATCATAAAAAACAAAAACTGCTGACTGTTAAAAAAAATTAAGAAAATTTTATTTTTAATCGGTGACGTCAAAAAAAAAGAAATTCCCATCGAAACCAGTAAAGAAATAAAAAAAACCGTTTATAAATATTATTATTTTAAAAAAAAGAATTATTATTAATTATTTTGATGCTGTATTCTCAGTCACCAACCCCACCATCACCACCACCACCTTCATCACCACCGCCACCACTGTCGTTGTTAACATAATTAGTTTAAAAATAAAAATTTCGAAAAAAATAAATAAATAAATAATCAATTTACCAACGTTTTTTTCTTTTTTCGTTTGATTGGATTTTTTTTTTGAATATTACGTGGTTATTTAATATTTACCGTCAGTAATTTCAAATGAGTTTTTTTGTTTTTTTTTTTACCTTTTTTAATTATATAAATGTATATAAAAAAAAGAAATTTTATTGTTCCATTATGGTTTAAATATTTAATTTTTACTTTATTTTAACTCATTCTTTTACCCTTTCTCTCTCTCTCTCTCTCTCTCTCTCTTTTTCTCTTTCTCTTTTTTTGCGTTATTTTTTATTTCGTTCTCAGCGGGTTACTAACAATTAAATAATTTTTTTTTTTTTTTTATGATGAAAAATAAAATTTTATAGGAAAAAATAAAAGGACAAACCGCAGCGATTGATAATAAAAAAAATATATATTTATATACACGTTTTCCACATTCTTATATTAACTTACATTACTTTAAATAGAAAATTTTTGGGAAAAAGGGAAAATTTTTCGATGAAAAGGATGGATTTTTACTTGATGGAACGATCTGTGAAAACTTTTATCCAAAAAGTAGGGAAAAAAAGGAAAGCTGAAAATTACATTAGTTTTTAAAAAAATAAAATTGATAGTTTTTATTATACCATTTTACTTAAGTTTTATTTAAAAAAAAGAAGTAAAAAAAAAAAAAAGACAGACAAGAAGAAGAATATAGAAATAAAATGAAACAAAAAAAAAACAAACAAACAAACAAACAAACAAAACGAAATAAAAGAAAAGTAAAAAAAAAGAAAAAAAAAAGAATCAAATTTTCTTTTTTTCAATTTATTTATTTATTTTTTTTTTAAGTCTTTTCTTTTTTTTAAAAGGTCAGACACGTAAAAAAAAAATGTCTACTGCTTTTTTTTTTTTTAATACGTTATTTTCATCATCATCATTGTAATAATATTATTTTCATTTTTTTTTTTTTTTTATTATGGATTAAAAAAAAAAATATCGAATGTTTCTCATCAATCTTAAACTCAACATTTTTTTTTCTCATCATAAAAAATTATTTTTCAACCGGTTTTTTTTTGAGGTTTAAACGTCTTCTGCTTTTTTTTTTTTTAATGATAAAACTAACAATCTTCTTAACAACCTTTCTATCAATTTTTCAAATAAATAAATAATTTTTTTAATAATAATTTCAAAACCGAAATCGTAATAAAACAAAAAACATTTTCCCACGCGTGAAATAACGCTTCGATTTAAAGGTCAATAGGTTAAAATAATCGTTTTTAATAAAGTTTTTCGATGGTAAAAAAAAAAATAAGTCATAATATCGATAACGCGAGTACGTACGTAAAAAAAAATTTTTGTAAATTACTTTTAACACCCCCCCCCCTTAATAAATTTCAAACAACAACAACAATGGCAAAAACAAAAAGCGACAACAACAACAACAACAATGAAACTGTATGAGAAATTATAAAAGAGCCAGCATCTCTTTCCTGTCATCGACACAAACGGCAAACAAACACAAAAAAAAAGGAAAAATTTTTTTATTTAAAATTATTACGTTGTATGTAATAAAATTGTTTTCAACCACAAATTTAGAATACAACAGATGATTATAATATATATTTATAATCAAGGAAAAAGGATAATTGCGGTTTGAAATATTTTAAATTAAGTAATCAAAAAAGGTTTTTTTTTTTTTACTTTTACTTAAAATAATAAAATGGAGGCGGGTGGGATGGGGGTGGGGAGGGTTTTCCCAAAAAACTTCACAATCAAAAGTTAAAATGAAAATGTGATTAACTGATAATAAAATTTTAAATCTTATTTAAATTTGTCCGTCGTAAGTTTTATATATAAATTTTAAATAATAATAATAATGATGATGATGATCGTAACGAAAATAATAGATTTTAAATGGATTCCTTTTTTTTAATTTTGTCACCATTTAAATTTAAATTTTTATTTGATTTGGATTTTGAAATTATTGCTTCCCCCCAAAAAAAAAAAAAGATTTTAACGACGACTTTGTTAAATTTATATTAAAACAATCGACAAACTCCTTTCGACGAACGGATAAACGACAAACGTGAAAAAAAAAAAACAATATGTATATTGTTGAATTATGAAAATATTTCAATATGGCGTAGAAATTACGTCATAACGGAAAGTCTGATTCGTTTTTAAGAGAGAGCTTCCGGGTAAAAGTAATAAAAGACATTATTTTGAAATTTTTATTTTTATTTATTTATGTTTTAGATTTTATTCTTTAGGCGTTATCGAAAATTCTTTTGTTAAAATTTGTTTGTTTGTTTGGGAAAAATTTACCGATTTTAAAAATTTACTCTACTCTGGTCGGTGTGCGTGTGTAAATGTAAACGATGCCGACAAGTCCTGTGATTTGTGTAAGGGGAAAAAAAAAAAATTTACATTTCCTCATCAGTTATGGATTTACCAACCTCCCCCCCCTTTCCCCTACCCCTCCACTTCCCCCACAATAATAATAAAAATAAACGAAGGTAATAAAAATGGCCGTCTAGACTAATGGCGAAAAGGTGAACATCGTCGCCTAAAACCATTTTTTTTATTTTACTTAAAAAAAAAATTTTTTTTCACTCCTCTCTTTTAAATAATTTTTAATACAACTAATTACACGTCTGATAATATTACATTCAAATATATAATTAAAATTATTTTGTCTGTTTTGTTTTTATCTGAACGCGCGCGTCGATATACTCAACAAACTTTCGCCATTTTGTTTTTTCAAACAACACAAAACGTTAATAAAGCGTTTAAAAAATGAATTCGAATCATTTTTACGATTTTGATTAAAAAAAAAAAAACTTTAAAAAAAACTTACTTCACGTAAGTTTAATATAAGCCACGTAGCTCATAATTCGTTTAAAAAACTTTTTTAAAAATTTATCTCATTTTTGATTGGTTGATCGTAAAGTCCGCGTTACCGTTTTTGACCGCAACACTATGTGAACGTTAACGCCGGCGCTTTTTTGTGATTACGAATAAAAAAAAATTCGTTTAATTTAAAAAAACCGCGTATTAAATCACCTTTGTATGAACGAATGAATTCTTTTTACACTACAAATCTTTCTTTGTTAGGTTATAATTACACTTTGAATCTTCCATAACATTATTAGAATTCCAATTTTTAGACGTTTTTTCTACTGTGACGTCATTAACATCTAAAATAAAGATAAAAATTTTAAACTTTTGGTTTATATAATTGTGATTGGTTTGTTTGTTTGATTGTTTGTTTTGTATTATACCTAACCTTTTGTTTTTTTATCTTTTTTCTCTCTGTAAGCTTTACGATAAAAATCTACAAATAATATGACGAAAGCAACGTCTAAAACTAATATCCATGATACCAAATGCCAATTTTGCGTGCACTTTCCCGATATTATCAATACGTAAATCATGACGATAGCAAATTGCGCCTAAAAATGAACAAAAATTATTGTTTCCGGACGGGGTTAGGTTCTCCACAACCACGAAAAAAAAAATGGCGACATACCAATTGCATTTGAGTGATGTGACGTTTCCACCAAATATATTTTTGATATTGTGGACCCATGGCTGCCATCATGTAATAAAAATACATCCAAATGTGTACGAATAAATTTGGTATTCCGAAAAATGCCAAATTACCACCTTTACAAAATAAAAAAAAAATTAAAAATTTTATCTTTCACGTAAGTTTGTATAAAAAAAAAATTACCTGGATGAAATTTAACACCGAACCAAACAGAAAATGGCATCGCGGCGTGATGGAAAACGTGTAATAGACTCACGTGTCTATCTTTTTTTTTCAATACGAAAAATATCTATTTAAAAAAAATTTTATTTTCTGTACGCATAAATAATAGTAATAATAATAATAAATCGTAAAATTTTTAACTTACGGTATCTAAAAGTTCTGTTATTTTCGAAAGGAAATAAAGGTGACACAATCTTATTTCCTAAAAAAAAACAAAAAGGAAAAAAGTGACAAATGTGACAAAAGAAAACAAAGGAAAACGAAGGAAAATTTTTTTTTTTTTTTTTACCTTTTCCGCGATGGGATTCAATAAGTTAAAATTAACCGGAATGCATTCCAGGAATCCGTAATTATTATACCAATGTGACACAGCCTGGAAATTTTAAAAAATTTTTATATATATTAAGGAAAGAAAAAAAAAGCAGATAAAATAATAATAATAATAATTCACCTCGTAAAACATGACGGCGCTAAAAATTGATTGCGCCGCATTATAAATAATAATAATATTTTTTAAATTATACGGTTTTCTATTCGTCATAAATTTTGGGCCTAAATGAAGTACAAAATAAACGTAAGCCGCACATATTCCAGCTATCGGAAACGGATTTTTCATTAGTAATAAATTTTCCACTCGCGGATCTGAAAATCCGTTAATAATAATAATAATAATTACAATGTATTCAGTTTAAAACAAATGGTTTAAAACGATGGTAATAATAATAATAATAACAACCTGCGTATTTGAATAAAACGTTGTAACCATTAACTACTTCCTTTGTTAAAAAATCTGCGTACGTCATGTTGCCTTCTTCCACCATTATAGCAGACGATAATTTTTTTTTTTTGACCTAAAAAAAAAAAAACAAAAAAAAATTAAATTTTATGTCTTGTTTGTAGTTGTTGTTACGAGTCGTTGTAAAAACCCTTTTTGAAAAATTATTATTATTATTATTATTGTAATTCGCGGTTTTAACCTGTTTTGAATTTATAAATTTTTCGCGGGTTTTTTTTTATTTTAAAAGAATTTTTTATCATTCAGGAAAATTATTATTATTATTGCCGCGTAACGATAAATAAATGTTTTTGTTTGTTTGTTTGTTTGTTTGAAAGGTTTGTTTCGAATCGACTTTAATTAAATAATAATAATAATTCATTGTAATTAAAATAATTTGTTTGATAAATTAATTATTTTTTTTTTTTAAAGTTACGAAACATTTTCGAAGATAATTTCTAGAAAGATCTTTTGAACGTATCGTCGTGCTCTTCCCCACCTTTTTTTTGTTTAATTTCTCGCGAAAAAAAAAGTTTAGAAACTAAAATCTTACGAAATTAAACGCGTGCGTTATTTATATTTTTTCATCTCGTAATTTTCTTTCGATCATTTTTCATAATAATAATAATAATAATAATAATAATAATAATAATAATAATAATAATAATATCCGTTGGTAAATTTTTCTTTTTTTTTTGTTTGTTTGCTTTTGAATTTACGTTTGTGTTTGTTTTTTTTTTTTTTTTACCTCACGCATAATCCTTGACTTACTAACCCGATAGAATAAATAATTTTAATCAAGAGAAATAGAGAGTGAGAGAGAGAGAGAAAGAGACAAACTGTCAGACAAGTAAAAGTATTTTGACACTTAAAGAGGTTATAACGACATTAAAAAAAAAAAAAGTGGGTACGTGAGCGTGTCAGATTTGATTTTTTTTCTTTTAAATTTAAACGACCTTAACAAACTTTAAAAAAAAAAAAAATTAAATAAAAACAAATTGAAATGTCGCAAAAAAAATAATTAAATATGGCGGTGGGTTTTTTTTTTTGAAATTATGAGTAATGTAAAAAAATTACACGTTTGAATTTAAGAGAAATGGATTCTTTTTTATAAAAAAAATCCTCCTTTTCCTTTCTCTCTCTCTCTCTTTCCTTTTTTCCTTTTTTTTTATCTTTACCAATCAACTTTTCCTTAAGGCTTTAAGCCTCTTTTTCTTCATCCTTTTGTATTGTCATTATTTATTACGTTTAATTTGTTTCCGGTAAGATAATCTCTCGTTAGTTTCTAATTTTTTATATTTTTTTTATCGATTTTACCCCGCTGCCGCTGACGTCGCCACCGTCGCCGCCAATTCCACTAATCCCGAAATTCATTCCTTTTCTTTTTTCAATTATCATACATTTTTTATCATTATTATTATTATTATTCGTTTTTCGATACGGATGAGGAGAAAAAAAATTAATAAATTAATAATTAATCGATCATATATATGTAAAAACAAATAAAAATAAATAAATTTAAGGTTGCGTGTGTGCGTAGATGAGGTTAATAAACTCAACGTAGATAACATGAACCCGGTTTATCTATTGTTAAGAGGTTATATTAACATTTAAATGACTTTAACAGCAAAACAGACAAAGCTTTTAAATCCCAAAAGGATTTCGTACATATATATATACTTTTGACAAAATTTAATAAAGGATTTATATAAAAGAGAGAAAGAGAAAGAGAGAGAGAGAGAGAATATGCGTTTAATTGTGTTGAATTTGAAAATTTGGAAATATGAGAAGGAAAAGGTTTTTTTTTATTTATATATTATAGAGGGGGGGCTGGGAAAAACAAGAAAAATATTTAAAAACGACAAGACTAAAATTTTATCGTCCATGTTGTTGTTGTTGTTTTTTATTATTATTATTATTATGGATGTTTAAACATCATAAACACGTTTGGGTTTCGGTCTGATGAAAATTAACAAAAAGTATGGCAAGGATGAATGTACGTATGAGTCAAAACCTTTGGGTAAAACCTTAAGAACCTTTTTTTTTTTTTAATAGAAAGTATACAAAACAACGAATAAGTTGTAATAAAAGAGAGAGAGAGAGAGAGAGAGAGAGAGAGAGTCGAAACCTTTTTTTTTTCTTTTAGTTAAATGAGAAAGAATGAACTCGTTACTTTAACTTACCTTACCTATTCGTTGCTTGAAGCGATTAAATCTCAAAACCTTTTTATAAAAGAATTTTTTTTTTAATTTTATTCTCATTAAAATTTATAAAAAAAAAAAAGAAATTTTATTCTTTTTGTTTTAAATATTGTTTGAAATACAAAAAAAACAAAAAAAAAAATGGAAAAGGAATTGAAAATAAAATTGGCAACAAAAAAAGGAAAAGGAAAAAAAGAAACGAAAAAAATAAGTTTTTTGATTTTTAAATCAGTGTTATTGAAAATTTTTTTTTTGCATGATCGATGCCTCCTTTAACGTTTTTTTAATGTAGGAGGCTCCGGCATATGAAAAAATAATAATAATAATATTTGTTTCAGAAAATTGTTTCCTTTGATTTTTTTTTCTCTTTCTCTTTGTCAACCTCTTTCTCACTTTTTCTTTCTGTTTGTTTTTCTTACGTTTTATTTCTCTCTCTCTTTCTCCTCCTCCCTTCCCCCCTCTGTCTCTATTTACATTCTAAAAAAAAAGCAAACGAACATTTTTTTTAAGAATCATTCATTCATTTTTTTTATTTTATTTTTTTGTACCTTTTCCTTCTTATGAATTTTCTTTATCACAACCAACGTAATTTTTGTATGTTTAACATATATAAAAAAAAGGAACCGAAACCTTTTCAAAATCTTTAACATGAAGAAAAAAAAGAAAAAGTTATTAGTGAAAATTAAAGAGTGCCAACAAGGAAAATTAATGATTTTTTTTTTAAATGTAAAAAAAAGTTCGAGGAAAAGAACGAAAAGAGACAGAGAGAGAGAGAGAGAGAGAGAGAGAGAGAGAGAGAGAGAGAGAGAGAGAGAGAGATAGGGAAATAAATGAACGTAATGAAAAGATTTAAAAAAAAAAAAAACTTTTAACAATTGAAATTAATAATAATAATAATAAAACTAACAAAAATTTTAATTAAGTTTTTTTTTAAATATTAAATTCGTTAAATAAATTGTAATTAAAATTACTACTACATTTTTACGTGTAATTACCTTGCGAATAACTAAACTACAACGTTTTTATTCATATATTCTTCCCTTCCTCCTCCTCCTACTCCTCCTCTACCTCTTACAAAAAAAAAAAATTCATTACGAAAAGAATATAAGAATAAAAAAATAATAATAATAATAAAAAGGTTTAAAAAGGGTTTAATTTATGCCTGAGACAAAAAGTTAAAATTAGGTCAACGAACGTAAAAAAAAAAAAAAAATAAAGGAAAAAAGGTAAAAAAGGAAAAAAAAAGTTTTCAGGATTTCAAGCCAAAAAAAATCATTATTATTATTGTTATGCGAGTGGGCAAATTTCAATTTGAAAAAAAAAAAAAAAATGGCCGTTTAGAAAATATTTCAAAGGTTTTTAAGGTTCGTTCGGTTCGTCTAAACCTTGAACTTTTAACCCCCATACCTTTTTTGTTTTTATTTATTATAGTCGGGATTATTTTGGGGAAGGGGGTTGGAAAGAGAGAGAAAAAGGTTTATCCGTACATCAAATCCTTTAAGTATTTTTTTGTATCTTTTAAAAAATTTATCCAAAACTTATCTGGAAAAGACTTCTCAATCTTTTTCTCCTCCTCCTCTCGCCTCTTTCAAAAAAAAAAAAAAATTCATCGGTTAAATTTAATTTACCATCTAAAAACAAACAAACAAACAAAGAAACAAACAATCATTTTAAATTCGTTTACGGTTATTTTACTTAAAACAAAAAAAAAATAAATAAATAATAATAATAATTTTCCGATTTAATCAGGCTTAAATGGTTTTCTCATGGGGTTTTTCGATCTCACCTTTTTCCCTCTTTCCCTCCCCTCCCCCGATTCACCCTCTGCTCCCTCAACAATAAAAAAAAAAAAAATTAAAAATTTCATTAAGCAAAAAAAAAAAAAATTGAGTTAAAATTTATTATTAAATAAATTAAATGTCGATTTTTTTTTCTTTGATTTGATTTTAAATTGAAATTAAATTAAATTAAATTGTAATTCGTTTTTTTTTTAAATTTAATTTGATTTACTAAAAAAAAAAATGATTTTTAATATAATTTAAAAAATTGATTGATTTAAATAACGAATGAATGACTGAAAGTAACGATGATGATGATGATGATGATAAGTAGAATGATTTTAATTCACGTCATGGATGACCCTAATCATTTTTTTAAAAGTTTTTTTTTTTTTTTTGTGGAACTTTAAGCAGAGCTTTAATTTTTTTTTTTTATCTTATGAGGTTTCCTCCCTTTCTTCCTTAAAAAAAAGAAACTTTTCCCATCGTCCTGCATAAGAAAAATCTTTGGGAAAAAAAGTTTTCACTCATCATTTAAGTTAAATTGAAAAAAAAAAAAAAACTGGAAGAAAAGTTTTTTTTTTTTTTCCAAAACGTTAAATTACTTTTTTTTTTTCGAACCTCCCTCTCGCCTTCCCCCCTTTTTTGTAAGGATGTGCAGATGGAGTCAACCCTAGGATCTCTTTTTTTTTTCCTGCCAATTTTTTTGTTTAAACGATCGAAATCGATGATGATTTTCTTTTATTAAAACATTATTTAAACCAATATCATTATTATTATTATTATTTAACAGTTGAAATTTGGGAATGGTTTAAAATTTAAATGTATTCATTCCAGAATTTATTATTATTATTATTCCTTGGGAATTGGTGTAACAAGGTTTTTCCTTTTTTTTTTTTTAACTTATCGAATTAATTTTATTGAAATTTCACGGTCCCCGTCGTGTTACCTGCTAACAAAAAAAAATTTATCGACAAACGCATGGAAACGACCGAAAAATATAAAAATTAAAAAACCTGTTATGTTGTGACGTCACTAAATACAGGTTATAAAAAAAAAAGTGACCGTCGAAGACGGTTTTTTTTTTCTTTCAAGTTCAAAGTAATGAAAAAAAAATATATTTAATTTTTCGGTTGAAAATTTAAAATGTTTTTATATCCGGGAAGTTATTTATTTATATAAAATAATTCTGGAATTTTCCATTCCGGAATTATTATCAAATTAATCGCTTTTAAATTAATCCATTTATATTTTAATAGATTTTAAAAAAATTTATTTTTCCTAAAAACCTTTTCTCTCGGTCACACACACACACACTCATGCATTCTCTCTTTCTCTCTCTCTCGTTTTTCTTCTTCTTTTTTATACTTTCAAAAGTTCAGGGCACTTTTTTTTATATGTAAAAAATTTTTATATAAAAAAAAAAAAAACCTGACCGGAATCGGAAATTTTTTCAAATCGAAAATGTCAAATTTCAAGGTATAAAAAAAAATTATTTTTTTTGTCTGTGTTTGTATGAAAATATCGTAAAATTTAAGGAAGAAAACAACAACAACAACAACAAACCACATTCCTTATAATATCGGTAATTTTTTTTCCCGTTTATTATTATTATTATTATTATTATTATTATTCGGTTTAAAAAAAAAAAAAATTTCCGTGTAAATTAATGCAAATGACAAAAAGATATGAAAAAATTAAATTTTGTTTGACCACGTGATCAATAATTTAAATAATAATAAAAAAATTTTCCAATAATTGATTTCGTTTGTTAGAAAACTAAAAAAAAAAAAAAATTATATCACGGATTATTATGCACAATGAAAATGTTTTTTTTTTTTAAATAATGACGTCATCAACGCATCACACAAAAACGCGTCGTTTTTTTTTATTTAATTTTAAACGTTGCGTATTAATTTTTTTTTTTAAATAAAAAGTCAAAAGTAAAAATAAAATATATATATATACGTATAAATAAATAAATTCGCGTTCTTGACATTTCACTTCCGCTCATTTTCGCGGTTTTTCGTCACAATTAAATTTTCAAGTAGAATAATAATAATAATAATGCGAATGTCTAAAAATAAAAATTATAGACTTTTTTTTCTTTTTCTTCCCCTTCCTCATAATTAATTAAACTTACGACAGAAACGATAATTTACAAAAATTTAAATTTTATAGCGCTATTATTTCGCTATAATTAAATTTTAAAAAATAAAAAAATAAAAAAATTTTTTTAAAACTAATTATTCAAAGTTATAATTTTATTATTATTATTATTATTATTATTATTATTATTTTGTAACGTTGACGTATAAGGAGCTTTAAATTTCAAGAAAAAAATTATTTGAAACTATAAAATTTGACTAGAAAAAACAAATAAAATGTTGCCAACAATAAAAAAAAAAAAAACTTACGTTGATTTAAAATTTTTTTTTTTTTTTTTTTTAAAAAGAAAACATTTTTTATAAAACGCACGTTTGCATTGTTTAGTTTCACTAAATAATAATAATTTATTATTGACTCGTTTTCGAAACATGTTGTCGATGTTTTCTGGAAAAGAGGGAGGAGGGGGAGAAGAAGGGGAAGGAGGAGGAAGAGACGAAACGGCCGTTAAATAATAATTACGAAAAAATTTTTTTTTTTTTTTGGGTGGGAGAAGGGAGAGAATAATAACAAACTACCTGTTTGTACGAATTTGCACTCACGCGCGTGCGCACTCTCGAACAACAACAACAACCAAACGACAAGTAATCAGATGGTTTAATTTAAAATTTTTTTTTTGTCTCTTCTCTACTCCTTCCACCCCCCCCCCCCACGGGAATTGCCATTTTATCCCTTTGGATATAAATTCAAGGGAAAAATGGAAAACCGTTAATGATTGATTAACGATCTCCCATTATCGAGTGGGAAAATAAATTTT
>NW_002987783.1:184311-198541 GCF_000006295.1 Pediculus humanus corporis | reverse complement strand
ACCGCGTAAATTACATTTAAAAAGTTTACATAATTTTTTTTTTTACAATCGTGTAAGCTAAATATAGAAATTTAAAAACAAAAAAAAAAGAAATTTGTTTAATCCACTTAAACGTTTAAATAAATTGTTTATATTATTAAATAAGGTGTGTGCGTGTGTTTGTGTGTGTGCGTGCGTGTTTAATGCTTTTAAATTTTACGCAATCAAAATTTCTTTCGCTATAAGCGCGTGCAAATAGACATAATATAGCAAAATTTTTTAATTATATGTGTGTGTGTGTCGAACGGCTATAAATGTCCCCTTTCGAATTTTTTTTTGCATACGACGATAATTAAAATGCTTTTTTTCATTTTTAATTGAAAATTTAATACTATAAAATTCATATATAGCAAGCTATATAGCTCAAATGAAAAAAAAAACAAGAAACATTTATTATAAATAAACTTTAAATCTCAGATCTGAAATAAAACAAAGTATAAAAATATCCTTAAAAAAAAATTATTTCGTGACTTTGAGTTATAGCAAACGTAATTATTTCGTAATTTATAGTATTTTATAGCGTTTCGTTAAAAAAAATACATTGTAATTATTTCAACGTCAAATTAAAATTTTTTAAAAATTTATTAAAAAGAAATAACGACTTTCGTAACGTAAATTATAAAAGGAAAATTTATACGTAATCCTTAGCGAGGAAAATAACGCGCTATAAAACTATAAAATTAACCGCATCGTTATTACTAATATAATTAATAATAATCAAATATTTTTATAGCGTTTTTAACGTTAGATTTATAGTAAAATTTCAAAATAAAATTTAAAAAAAAATTTTCATTGTATTATTATAAGGAAAAGAAAGTTAATGAAATGAATAAAACTGGAGAAAACAAAGAAAAAATTCTTTTTGGAAGAAAAAATTCTGGAAGGTGATGTGAGTTATCAAGAGATTAAAAAAAAAAAAATTATAAAATGTATATATATTTTAATTAACGAGCTTATAAACTTTTGTTAAATATAAACAAAGTAAGGAAAAAGTTAAAAAGAAAAAGTAAAAAAATTCGGTTAAAGCGGTTATGGCGGAAAAATGGAAAATTCTGCAGAAAAGAATAAAAATAAGAAAAAAAAATTAATTCGGAAAATTTTTCTTTTTTTTTTTTTTTCTCTTCACAACTGCTGTTTCTCGAAACTTTTCATTTTCATTAATACTCATTCATTTACCTGGTCCCCTAACTCTCTACTCCTCAACCCCCTCTCTCTCTTTGGAATAGTTTATTTATAATTTTCTTTTATATAACCGCGGGAAAAAAAAAAATTTGATTAAAAAAAACGTTTGGAAAAGAAAAAAAAAAGAATTAAATGGAAAAAAAGGTAAAAAAAAAGGTAAAAAGAAAGGAAAAGCGGAAAAATAAATTTTATTATTAATAATAATAATAATAATAATAATAATTCAAAACTTTTTTGTTATTAATTATTAAAAATTTATTTATTAAAAAAAGAAAAAAAAATTAATAACGTTCCGATATCTTAACCTTTCGCCATCTTCCCTTCTTTACATTCCTCCCTTATTAATTTTATTGACGTCATAAAAAAAAAAGAAATCGATCGTTTTATTATTATTATTATTATTATTATTATTATTATTATTATTATTATTATTATTATTAAGTATTCTCTCATACGTATTTGAAATTTTAATAATTTTTAATTATTTATTACGCTATGCGAAAATAATTTAATTATTTTAATTAAAAAATTAAGTAAATGAAAATTGATTAAACATAATTATCATCATTATCATCATCATCATCACTGATATCGATCATGGCTGCCATTTTTGTTGTCAACGTGCAGTCACTACTACTATTTTCTCATCGATCGATAATACCAACATCACGACTTTTCATTTTCTCTTTTCTTTAATAAAATGTTATTATTATTATTAATAATAATGATGATAATTAAGTTTATTATTACGTCACCGGAAGTGAAAAATAAGAAATTTATTTATTTAAATTTTCGATATAATGTGCGAAAATTGAGAATGACTGACTAGTCATTCGTCGTGTACCGAAAAAAATTTTTTTTTTTAAATTAAAACGTTTGAACGGGGAAATAGAAAAAAAAGAAAATTATGTCGTGTATTTAGTAATAATAATAATAATTCGTGGTAGAAAATTTGTTGTTTTACGAACGTTAATTGTATGTCTTTTTTTTTTTTTTTAAATTATTAATTACGATGATGATGATGATAATTACCGTATTATTTTAATTGCGAAGGCAGGAAAATGTCGCTTGTTGCACAATAGTTTTCTTTTTCTATATTCTTCCTACATTTTCTGCTATATTTTCCTATATATTTTTATTAATTTTATTATTATTATTATTATTATTATTATTATTGTTCACGCGACATTATTTTTATATATGTTTTGTTTGTTTTTTTTATTTTAAATTTTTTATTTGTCAGTAAGTGATTTATAATAAAATATAAATATATATATATATATATATATATATATATATATATATATATTCGCCGGATGTGTTATCAGACCGTGTAATATCAGCCATATTTATTTTTCTAAACCGGAAACTGTGTAATATGTCGAAAATGAAAACAATCGTTTGTTGGTTCGTTTGTGCGACGATATAAATCGCAGAAATTTTTTTTTTTTTTTTTTTTTTGGGCATGATTAAGAAGGAGGGAAAAGAAGGAAAAAAAGGAGGAGGAAAAAAGGGGAGGGAAAAGAAGGAGGTACCGGGTAGGAAGAAAGGGGAGGGAAAAGAAGGAGGTACCGGGTAGGAAGAAAGGGGAGGGAAAAGAAGGAGGTACCGGGTAGGAAGAAAGGGGAGGGAAAAGAAGGAGGTACCGGGTAGGAAGAAAGGGGAGGGAGTAGGGGGTGGGAAGAAAAAAGGGAATAAAAGAAGGAGGAAAAAAGGGAGGGAAAAAGGTGGAGGAGAATAATAAGCCGCGAAAAAAATTTCACGCAATTGATTATCATCATCATCATCATTATTATTATTATTTATAAAAAAAAATTTTTTACCGTGTTATTAATATTATTATTTAATTAATTTCTTTTTTTTTCACGTGAAACTTTCAACGAGGTCATTGACCAAAATAATAATAATAATAATAATAATAATAATAAATAGATAAAGTTGGCAAAACTTTTGTAATAAATAAATCGAAAAGGTAGAAGGAAATGAGGGAACGGAAGTGGAGTGAAGGAAAGTAAAAAATAATATTAATAATATTTTTTAATAAATAAAAAAAAAATGGAATAACAAGACCCAGGGGGCTTATATAGCTTCGACTATATAATAACCCTACAGATTATATATATAAATATAGCATCGTCTTTGCTATAACTATAATAATTTTATTTAATTAACCATATAATTATTAATTCACATTAAATAAATAACAAAACGTGGCCGGAGTTTTTATTTTTAAAAAAATTTTTCTATTAAACGTGGCATTAGTGAAATCAATATAATAATTTACCAGTGCTGTAATCTAAGGATTTATCGTAATTTTAAGTATAAAAAAAACGCGCGCAATAACAAAAGCAACCTTTTTTAAAATTTTTCTTTTGAAATAATAATAATAATAATAATAATAATAATAATAATAATAATAATAATTCCTTGGTCGAATGTAGTTTCTACCGTTACAAAAAGAAAAAAAAAGAAAACAAAGCATAATAAACTATTTTGACATTTTTTTTTTTGGGGGGGGGGGTTTGTTTTTTATGTAAAAAAACAATGGAAACGTATTGTGACAGCTTTGTGATTTGAAAGTTTTTCAATGTTAAATTCAAAAAGTCACACTAAGCCCCCCACTCTCCCCACAAAAAAGAAAAATTGAATTAGATTATATAAATATATATATATATATAATATTGTTTGAAAATTTAAAACGGGCCAACTGTTGATGTTTTTAAAAGTGAAAATAAAATTTATGTTTAAGAAAATCTCTCGGGCGACATTAACAAAAAAAAAAAAAAAGGAAAAAGAAAATATTTACTTAGATACATCTATATATTAGTTTTGTTTGTTAAATTTCGATAAGTTTTCATTTCGACGTTGAAAATAAAGTTTCCGGTTTTTTTTTTTATGACGTCATTTTTGAATAAATGAAAAACTTTATTGAAACCTTTTGTAAAAAATATTTTATAGAAATTTTAAATATTGAAAAATATATTTATATAAATAAGAAATTGATATGTTTATATGTATATACATAAACCTTAGGTATTTATGTATACGCTCTCGCGATAATAATAATAATAATGATTTTATGAAAAGGATTTTAGGGTGGGAGCAGGGAAAATTATGGGAAAAGGTTTTTCCGTAGGTTAAAAAATTTTAATTTAAATTAAAAATAAAAAATAAAAAAACGAACGAGAGGAGAGGCAGAAGGGAGAAAAGAAGGGAAATTTTTTTTTTTTGGAAAAAGGGAAAATGAAACGGAAACGGGAGAGGGGAGTGGGGGGAAAATTTCGGAAAGGAAATAAAACGAATTAAAAGTTCTCGTCAAATCATTTCCGAATGAAAATTAGGTTTTCATTTTTTTTTTTTTTGAGTGAAAATCGGTTATCGAGGGAAAGTTTTTTTATAAGATAAAATAAGAGTGATAGAGATGGAAGAGGAAAGACAGAGAGAGAGAGAGAGACAGAGTGAGAGTGGATAAAAAAAAAATAGAATTTAAAAAAGAATCAAAAATTTTCATCATTTCAACTCAGCTAACGCAACGCAAAAATTTTTCTTTCTTCCTCTCTCTCTCTCTCTCTTTCTCTCTCTCTAATTCGTTTTAATAATAAAATCATTTATTTTTTATTTCCCATCTCTCTCTCTTTTTCTCATCACTCCCTCTCCCAGAGAGCACCAGGTGATTAAAAATACCTAGAAAAAAAAAGATAATTTTTCTTTAAAAAATTTTTTTTTTTTTCGAAAGCCTTTTCGTGTCTCTTCATTTAAAATTTTTTCTTTTTTTTCCTTATTTTCCTTATTTTGATATCTTAAAAAAAAAAAATAATAATAATAATAATAATAATAATAATAATAATAATAATGTTTTTAAAGGTTTTAGGGTGGATAAGAAAAAAAAAAAAACTTTTTCAAAAAAAAAAAGTGAAAAACCGGAAAAAAAACGAAACAACAGAGTAAAAGTAGGTCGAACGAATCCCGAGGGTCTATTTTATTACGGCGGAGAAATAAGGTACGCGTCGAAAATTTTCCATTTTTTATTTTATGAAACGTTTTTCCCTTTTTTCTTTTTTTTTCTTAAATAAATTCTTTCAAAAAAAAAAAAAAAAATATGAAAAATAAAAAAAGAGAAAGATAAAGAGAGAGAGAGAGAGAGACGAAAAGAAATGGGTAAACAGAGAATAAGGAAAAAAAATAAAAGAAAAATTCCAAAAAATAAAAAACACGTGATCATCGTTTACGAAATTAATAAAAAAAAAAAAAAGGAAAGAAAAATTCGTTTGTTCGATTGTTTGTTTGTTTGTCTGCTTGTTTGTTTATTTATTCAATCTCGTTCGAAAATTGAAATAATTACGTAATAATAAATAAATCAATTATTAAAAGTTATTATAAAAAAATTAAATAAATAAATTTATTTTTACAGTAGGAATATTTTATTATCGGTGACGTAATCAATCGATGACGTTTTTTGTTTTTATGAATGAAAACAAAAAAGTAGGGAAAAAAAAAAAATTTCGATCGAATTCGATTCGGTAAAAATCGATTCGTATTCGGGTTTGGTCACAAAGGAATTACAGCAAAAAAAAAGGATTTGTCCGTTGTTATTGTCGTTTTTGTTTGTTTGTTTGTTTGTTTGTTGTTGTTGTTTTGTTAAAAAACGGATTAAAAAGTGAACGAAACTACAAACGTGTTTGATAACAGTTGGAAAATTTTTTTTTTTTTTTTGTGCGGTTTTGTTTTAATTATCGATTTTTTCCCTTTTTTTTTCTCTCTCGTTTTTTTTTTTATCTTTTTTTTACGGTTTTGTCCTATTATTATTATCATTATTATTATTTTTTCAATTTTTTGTTTTTTTTTGTTTTTTTTTTTTGTTATCTAAATTTCTCCATGTTTTTGTTTTTCCCTCCTTCCAATTTATTTATTTATTTATTTATTTTTTTTCCTTTTCACCATTTTTTTTTTTAATCCTTTTTTCAGGTTTTTTTTTTCTTTTTTCCAGGAACTTTTTCTCAATTTTTGTTTTTTTGTTTTTTTATTAAAGTTTTATAACAAACAAACAAACAAAAACAAAAACATAAAAACTGTTTAAAGAATTTTTAACGGGAAAAAGAAAACTTGTGTTTACCGACATGTTTTTGGCCATTTTTTTTTTTTTTTCAATTGCGTTTATGTTTTTAAATTGTTTAAACATAAATTTTTTTTTTCTACGAGATTTCCGGTTTAAAAAAAAATTTTTTTTCCCCTTTTCCTCCCCTCCTCTTCCCCTCCTCTTCCCCTCCGCCCTTATCAAAAAAAAAAAACCTCTTGCGATTCGACGCTATTATATATATAAACTCTTTTAAAATCCACTCGAGTTATTATTTGACACTTATTGTTTTCAACTTCCGACATTTTTTTTTTTTTTATACATAAATATTTTTTCGTACACGCGAACGGGGATTTAATCGTACGGACGTTTTTAAGAGCGAACGCTTAAATAAAAAAACGACAAAACATGCTCGAAAAAATTTTTTTTTTTTAATGATAAAGTGAATGAGGAGAGGGTGGGAGAGGAAGATAGAAACTCGTGAGCATAAAAGTTTTTTTTTTTTTTTTTTGGAAAAAGTTAATAAAAAAAAAAACAAGGAACAACAGCAACAACAACAACAACAAAAATTTTAATAAAAACGTGAATAGAAAAAAAAGAAAAAAAAACTCGATTCCGAATTTCATTGACGTGAAAAAGAAGTGAAAAATTGATATTGATTAAAAAGTTTTTTAATCTAAAAAAAAAAAAAAACAATGATGTGAGTGAATGAAAAGAGAGAGAGAGAGAGGAAGGGAAAGAGAGTAAAAGATAAACAAAGAAAAAAGAAAAACTAAACCGAGTAATAAAGGGAAAAAAAGAGAAAGAAAAATAAGACAGAAAGAAAAGGGATTCAGGGGAAGAAATACAAAGAAAAAGAAAAGTATTCAGAGAGATAGAGAGAGAGAGAAACATATAAGAAAATAGGAAAGCAGAGAGAGAGAGAGAGAGAGAGAAAATGAAATTGTAAGTCAAAGAATCAGACAGAGAGAGAAAGAAAGAAAGAAAGAAATAATTTTTTTTTCGAGGTTTAAATCCAAAAAGTACACAAAAAATAATAATTTTTCATATTTAAATATGCACACACACGCACACGCACTTATATATTTCATTGTGTTCGTTAATTAATCATTTTGGGGTAACAGGTATCAGGTGTTTACAACGAAAATTTAGATTTTCAAATCATTTTATATATACATATTTTATTTTTTTTTATATGAAAACCTTTTCATCTCGTAAAATAAAAATGAGTAAATAATGTCTTTTTACAATAATTTTTTTTTCTTTAAACGTTAAAATCTAAATGAGAAAATGTAACACGCGTAACATTAAGAAAAATAATTTTTTTTAAAACAGGTTTTAATTGTCAACGTCAATCTTCAAATCGATTCCATAACTTTTAAACCATCTTATTAATTTCTTATCATCATTTTTATCAATTTTTTCACATTCGGATAATCTTATATATTTTAAATTTCTACTCGGTTTTATTATTTTTGGTAAAAGACCGCAAATATACGCCAAGTCATCGTATGTTAACTCGTGAAATCTACACAAGCTTAAAATTTCAAGATCCGGAAACGGTGAACGATCAGATGACCAATCTTTATTTGATTCTATAATTTCTTTTATGAAAGAAGATGTAATTTTTGGATATTCTAAAAATATACTTTGAAGTTTACAAGGACTCGATATACCTGGAACATTAAATCATATCGTCACTAATTATTGCTAAATGATTTTTATTTCATCATCATTATTATCACCGGAAGAGCATAATGTCGCTTTCCAAAAACAATCGGGTACTCCGTGATCCCAACTAAAATCATCACCATCCGCATAAAATAAATTTTTAAGCTTTTTAAAAATTCCTTTTTTATATTTTTTACAATCGAAACTTTCGCACGTTGGTGGCATAACAAATCCGCAACCGCTTAGCACGATGGTTTCCAATTTGACGCAATTGTTTATAATGACGTGAATATCTATATCTTCGATAACCTATCGACAAAAAGCATACAGAGAGAGAGAGAGGGGGGGAGGGACGAAGAAAAAAGGGAGGAAAACGTACCTTCAATTCTAGAAAACCGAGTGTGGTAGGTCCGTATTTTTCCAATAATGGTATCATATCAGTAAAATCGAGTAAAGTTCTTTCGCCGCTCGATACGCATACGGCACTGAATCTTTTATCTTTTTCAAAGTTTCCAAAGATGATAGAACATCATGAGGTGTGCTGCAATCAAAACGAACTCGTATGCTCGTAGCAGATGGACATAATAATGTTGCCAGTTGAAGAGCATCCGGCGAAAGAACCCATTTGGGTGACATTCTAAACCTGACCTTGAAAAAAAAAAAAAAACATTTTCAAATGATTTCCGTTACAAACAAAAAATAAGAAATTGTGTCGTTTTCTTACCACGTGTGAAAAATCAACATCTAAATTTTTCAAATGATATTTAGGTAAGGTTTTAGTATCGTTTTTATTCTTCTTCCACGTTTCGTTATGCATTTGATAAAGAGCAGCAACCATTTGATAGTGACGTAACAAAACAAGATTCGGACAATTTTTTATTATTATTTGTATGTCTAATGCGGAGATTTTTAAATTACCCAAATGTGCGTGAGTAATAAATGACTCGTTTGATGATGATTGAAAATTTAAAGGACGCGATTGAACGATCAACAATTTCCTGTTTGATAATAATAATAATATTAACTTTTAAACAGAATAATAAGGAAAAAAAATTGTTTTTATTTACTTTAATAAAGTTTCTGATTGGGGTAGCCAACTTTGTAATACGTCATCGTTTATTATCAATCTTTTAATAATTTCATTTTTTCTTATCAATTCACCGTCGAAATCTAAAATTTTTAAACTTTTTGGCAATTCTAAAATCGTTTCAGCCGTGAATCTTTTTATTCCGACAATTTTACACAGTTCGAGATTCTGAAAAAGATGAATTTTTTTTTTTTTTGAATATCCGAACGGATATTTGTACATTATCATCATCTCATTTTTTACCTTGCAAATTCTACCAACATAACCGATCAAATCGTCGTCCCATACGAGTGTGACGAATTTCATTTTACTCGTGAAAAAAATTTTCCATTCGTCTTTCCATATTTTTTTTTTATTTTTATCTAAATTTGATTTTTGATATGCGTAATTTAATAAATCTTCTGCTATTGAACCTCCTACGATTTTCGAGTAAAAAAACAAAATAATAATGATAATAATATGCATAGTATATTTTATAAAAAAGTTTTTGGTTATAAAATTTCACTTGCCCAAATTTTCAATCCATTTGCTTTGGTAACTTTCATTTTCCGTTAAATTTCTAGAATAATTTTCCAAACGTAAAACGCAATATTCCAAGCAAATAAAATATAAACTTTTACAACCGGTCATATTTAAAAAAAAAAGAACCAATCAATTTGTTTTTACGTCGGAAAAAAACATCACATCACTCCAATTTCGAAAAAATCATTTTACGTATTATTACAACGTTATCGCGTTTCTGAAATATTTACGTTATACAAATGTAAAACTTAAATGTATAACAAATTTCATAATTTTTAATTTTATCAAGACCCTTGTTCCGAATTACTTTTATAAAAGTGAAAATATTTTGACGAAATCAATATGAAAAAAAAAAAAAAGTTACCAGACACGAAATGGTACGAAAGGTTAACAAAAAAAAGGCTCTGAGTCACCTTGTGGCTTTTATCCTTAAACTTTTTCGACAAATTATTTTTATTATTATTATTATTAGTAAAGGTTTTCTTAACTAAATAATCAATATAGATAAACACAGACACACACACACACGCACAAAAGGTTTAACGTTTCAATTTCGACGGATTAAATATATGTAATAAATTTTTAAAATTTTATGTTTTACAAATGGTTAAGTAAAATCCACTTGGCAGGGAATTTTTATACGTCTTAATTTAATTAATTAAATATGGCAAATGACACGTGGAATTAGAAATAAAAAAAATTTGATAAAACAACTTTTGGACAATATGATAAAAATTATTTTACACATCGGTTCTTTTTCTTTTTCTTTTCCTCACGGTTCTCTTTGAAAATTTTTAACTGTGATGATAATGATGATGATAATGACGATGATGATGATGACGTTGACAATGATGATGATGATGATAGTGATGATTCTAATAATAATAAAATATTTAATCAGCTTAAAAAGTTTTTATTTATTTAAAATGGAATTTATCAACGAAAAAAAAGAAAAACATTGATAAAATTGATTTGTTTTTTTTTTAAGCAGTACGTTAACAACACCAATTTTTTTTGCTGCCGTACAAAGAGAAATAGGCTTTTAATTAAATAAAAAAAAAAAAATACACAACAGAGAATTTTATTAAAAATTATCGGGGAAAAAAAAAATTTACTCGAAACGGCGGAAAATTTTTTTTTTTTTTTTTTTAAATTTTTAACGAAGGAAGTTGAGAAGGGGATCCCTAGGGATCACGAGGGAGAAGGAGAAAAAAAAGAAGAAGAAGGAGAGGTCTTTGTAATTATTTAATTAATTATTTTTTATTTATCATCGACTGGGCGAAATATTTTTTTTTTTTTACTTAAGTAATTACAGATAATAAGGGAATCTTTTGACGAAAATCATATTGTTTGTTATTTTCTTTTCTTCCTCTCGTTTGTTTCCTCTCGCCGGTTGTTGTTGTTGTTAAATTTTTCTTTTGACTCTTTAACTAATGACAAAATTAAATAATTATTTTTATCTTATAATAATGATGATGATGATGATCACAAAAGAAATATACAATAAATGCAAACATAACTTTTTTTTTATTATTTATCTCATTCAAGGTTATTAAAGAGGTCCTACCTGAAAAAAAAATTTTTTTTTACAGGTGTGCCAATGCCAAAGTTCGAAAAAAAAAAAGATTTAAATCTTTTATTATAATGTTTTAAAAATATATCAGATGATGGCGCCAAACGAAAAATTATCATTATTATTATTTTTTTTTAAAGTCGAAAGTCAATTTTTTCGGTTTTTTTTTTTTTTGAGAAACGTACCCGAAACGACGACAAACAGGTGACCTTTTTTTCGTGTCAGGTATTTTAAAAAAAAACTTTTTTTTTTCAAAACGGTCAAAGAATATTCTAGAATAAATCCCGCGTAATATAGAAAAGAAAAAAATTTTTTATTGTATCCTCTTCGGATTTGATTTATGTAAGAATAATTTAAAACCTTTTTAACTTTATCTATTGTTTTTTTTTTTTTTACATTAAAAATATTACGTCACGACGACAGAAAAGCTATTAATCAAAAAAAAAAAAAAAAGTGGAAAAAGAAAAAAAAACACGCAAATAAAGAAAGAAAGAAAAGGAAAAAAAACGTGACAAAAAACTTTCTTTTTTCTTCTTCCCCTTCCTTCCCTTCCTTACTCCCCCCATTTTCTTTTTGTTCTTTTCTATTTGTATCATTTGTATCATTTTACTTTTTTTTTTCTTCTTTTTATCTAATTTACTTTGAGAAAAAAATTTTCCGACAGAAAAAATTTTTTTTCTTTCTTCTACCCCTTCCCCCTCCCCCCGGAAAATCCTTCCCGGTGTAACCAGGAAAAAAAATTATTTTTATCACAAATTACGATATCACGAAAATGAACAAGAAGAAAAAAGACGTGGCGGGCAACACTTGTTGGTTTTTTCCTTTTGTCTTTTCGTATAAAAATAATAATAATAATAATAATAAATTGTTTGTTTTTGTTTTTACTGTCACGACCAGCAGAAGAGAACAAGTCCCCGTACGATCATTTAACAAAAAAAAAACGCGCGTTTTCCCATTATCCTTTTTTTTTCATCCCCCCCAAAGGTGTCTTTATTATGTGACTTTTTTTTATTTACAATTGTAATCGCCATGTCAAAAAAAAAATTAATTTTTTTCCCTTTTCCCTCCCCTTTTCTTTGTTCCTCTTCCTCCTCCTGTTACGGGTAAAATATTTCATCCAGGAAAAATCCGGGAGTTAAACCTTTTTTTACTAGAAAAAAAAAAAAATCGCCGTGAAATTTATTTTAAAAAAAAAAAAAAAAAACCTGGATAAATTTTCGATTTTCATCAAAAGGTTTTCGATCTAAATAAAAATGGCGGAATTTTAAGGGAGGGGGGTTGAGAGTTGGGAGAAAGGAAGGGAAGAAATGGCACGAAATAAAATCAATTTTTCATTTAAGAATTTTTTGATTATGAATAACAAAAAAAAAATTTCGGAGAGTGTGTTCCAGTTCGAACAATTTAAAATAATAATAATAATAACGTTACTAAATATAAAAAAAATGTTTAAAGTTTTTTTTCTTTTAAATAAAATTCGTTTCTTTAAAAAAAAAAAAAATCATTTTGGAATTTATTTTTTTCTTTGTTTTTTTGTGAGCTCTGGAAAATGTCGTCGTTGTCGTTGTCATCGCTGGAAAAAGAAATAACAGGAGGTTTATTATTTCTTCGGGGTATTACCTTTGTTAATTTTCTCTTTTCTATTAAATTTCGGATTTTATTGATAAAACCTTAACCAGTGTCACAGAATTTAAGTTTATCAGAGTAAAATGAAAATAATGATAATAAAGAAAATCGATAAAAGCCTTCGGGTTTTAAATCCGGGAGGGTTCCAGTAATCCGTTGTTGAATGAAACCAACCAAAACGCGAATGTTTTAAAAAAAAAAAAAAAAAAGTAAAAAAAAAAAAGAAAAAAAGAAAAAAAAAGTAAAAAATTATTATTATTATTACTTATGAAACGAATAATTAAATATTTAAAATATAAAAAAGAAAGAGAGAGAGAGACTCAAAGATCTACCAATCAAAATTTAATATTTTTATTTTAATGTTTAGCTTATGAGCGGAAATTTTTTTCAATTTTTTTTGGCTTTTAGCATCGTAATATAATTTTTTTTTTTTTTTTGAATCGTCGCTAGCAGAAGACATTTTATTTTATTAATAATGATTATTTTAACGCTTATGGAAATTTTGGAAAAGTGTTAAAAAATTCGAATGGAATCGAGTAATAAATCGTGTGAATAATTATTATTGTAGTACAAAAAAAATTATTTTTATTGTTGAAAAAAGAAAAATAAAAGGAAATTTAAAAAAATTTTTTTTTTTTATTCCGGTTGTTGAACCTTTGAAAAAAGAAAAAAAAACAACAACAACAAACGAAAATGGATATTTAAAACCAAAAACATGTACGTAATACGTTTTCATTAAATAAAAAAAAAAAAAAATTGTCGTTGGTTGCTCACTTCACTTGCGCTTTTTTTGCCGTCTCCATTTTGTTTTTTTTTTTAAAGGGGACCGGGCGGGGGAGGGGGGTTTAAAAGAAAAGATTTTTTTAATGTTGATAAAAAACGACGACTTTACGATTTTTTTTTTTTTTTGTACATTGCAATTATATTTATCCAGGGTATTCCAGTTTTAAAATATAATAATTTTAAATCGTACTCAAATTAATAATAATAATAATAATAATAATAATAATAATAATAATAATAATAATAATAATGATGATGATGATGATGATGATGATGGTAATATTTTATATCGATAGCGTTTTACGTACCTGAAATCAAAACGGTTTTTTTTTTTACGACAAAATTTTTTTTTTTTTTTCACGTATCATTTTGCAGTGTAATAATTTAATTTATAAAATGAGTTTGGAAAATCTTTTGAACTTTTATCCCCCATATAAAAAAAAGGTTTCTCCCTGTCCCCCGTCCCCCCATTCGCCAAAATCAAACGAAAATGAAAAAACTTCTTCACAGTATTTCGTCCACAGTATAAACTTGTTAAAAAAAAAAAAATTTTTTCGCACGCTACAAAACAATTTTATCATTATTATTATTTTTTGTTTTTGATACACTATTGTAGTTTTAATTACGTCACACACACGCACACACACACCCATTATACTTTTTTTTCTTTTCATTA
>NW_002987783.1:183423-184291 GCF_000006295.1 Pediculus humanus corporis | reverse complement strand
CAATAATCGATTCATGGGATTTGGATACAAAAAAAAAAAAAAATTTTTTTATAGTTTAGTGATATTTAACTACCCGGAAATTTTTTTTTTTTTAATGGAAGATAAATAAAGAAAAAGGTACCAATTTGCTCGCGCACACGCGCAAACACGCAACAGCATCCGGTTGTGACGTCATTAATAAAAATTTAACGCGCGAAAAAAAGAAAATTTTTTTTTTGTTTCTTCTCTCTCCTTCCCGTCTTTTATTAATTTTTTATTATATTGAAATTATTATAAATGATAATGATAATACTGATAAGAAGTATTATTATTATTATTATCATCATCGAGAAAACGAATTCGTTTTTTTTTTTAAAGAAGGAAAAAGAAAAACAAAACAAAACAAAAAAAGACGAGGGATCGATATTTTTTTTTCTTTTGTAAAAATAAAAAATTTTTTTATTTATTTATTTGTTTACTTTTTTGTTCATTTTTATAAAGCGGAAGACAAAAAGATGGAAGAAAAAATTTTTTTTATTTTTATATAAATTTATAAATAATTGATTTTTAAATTTTCAAAAAAAAAAAAGAAAAGAAAAGAAAAGAAAATTTTTTCTTTTTCCAAAAAAAAAAAAAAAAAAAAATTTTTTTACTTTTTCTTCTTAGTTTAAGTTTTTAAAAGTAAATATTTTAAATTAAATAAGTTTTTTTTTTCGGCCTGGAGGAGGGGGTTAAAGGGAAGAGGAAGGGTAAGAGGTTGGTAAGAGTAAAAAGGAAAAGTCTTCAAAAAAATTGCAAAAAAACAAAAAAGAAAAGGAGCAGTTAAAAATTTTCCATTTTCTTTTATAAAGTTTTTTTTCTTTTTTTTTAACCATCAAAGAAAGAGTTT
>NW_002987783.1:162052-183403 GCF_000006295.1 Pediculus humanus corporis | reverse complement strand
GTACTTAATGAACAAAAAAAATTTTTTTTTTTTTCGATTTAATTTTTCCCGCGTGAAATTTATCATTATCATTATCATCATTATCATTATTTTCTTATTTAGTTTTTTTTATATATTTCTTTTTACAAATTCTCGAATTTTCGTTTTTTTTTTGTTTCGAAACAAATCAAAAAGTTTTAAAACAAAACTAATTAAAATTTAAAAAAAAAAGAAAATATGCTTCGTCATGATTGCCCTCGTTTTTATTCTCTCCTTCTTTTTTTTTTTTTTCTTCTGCTTTTCTTTTCGTCTCCTATTTCTTCTCCTCTTTTCCATTACCCTACAAACAACAACAAGAACAACAACAACGAAAAAAAAAAAAATAATAAAAAGAAAAAAGAAAAAAAAAAAAAGAAATGTAACTGTATAATTTGAAATATTATTTCCTTTGTTTGTCGTTATCGTTATTATTATTATTATTATTATTATTATTATTATGAAAGTAAACGAGTAATGATTAACAATTATTTTAGGTTACGTGAATTTCAATTTTAAATCGCATGCAAAACAATAAACGAATAAAAAAAAAAAAATTCAAACCGGTGTAATGATGTCGAGTAACAACACTATTTCAAAATGCGGGACGTTTATTATAAAGAGGCGGTGGGGAGGGGCGCGCATGGGTGGGTAAAGATACCTTAATATAAAATAATGATTAATTAAATACCGTAAGGAATAAAAAAATGACTTTTAAAAAGAAAAATCCATTAGTTAATGAGTTAAAAATTATTAATAAAACAAACAAACAAGCAGACAGACAACCAACGTGATCGTTACCAAAATGTTTTTAAAAAAAAATTCGCTGTAATTATTTAATTAAAAAACCCTTTTATAGCGATTTTTCTTTTCTTTATACAAAATTACATATCGTAAAATTTTTTTTTCGTGATTCGTTTAATTGTTTGTAGTTGTTGAGTACGAAGAAAAAAATTAAAAAGACAGGAAAGAAGAAATGAAAAATAAAATTTTTCCCTCCTCTTTCCCTCCAAACCAACAAACGATTGTAATGACGGTTTTTAATTTTTTTTATATTGGTAGACTTGTAACAAAAAAAGAACGAGGGTGCCAACGTAACGGTATTAAAAAAAAAAAAATTAAAAGATTTTTTTTTTCCGTTTTTGTTTTCTCATTTGATAATTAAAAAAAAAAAATTTATATTGATGATGATGACGTCATAAGTTTCAGGTATTGTTGTGTTGCACAAACATCGTGCGAAAAAATTAAATCAGAACAACAACAGCAAAAACAACAAACAACAAACAAAAAAAAGCTCGCGGCGATGAATTATGTATGAATTTAGTATAAAAAAAAAATTTCATAAAAATCCATATTCATTTTTATAATTATTCACGACAGGTAGAAACAAACGACAGAAAAGGACGACAGGAAAAAAAATTTCAATTTGATAATCACAACAAACGACACGAGTGTTGTAAGCATTTCCATTATTCGTATGCAAAAAAAATTAAGGCAAGAAACAAACAATTTTTTTTTTTTTTGTTATGCATTTTTACGTGGGTGACGCAGTTGTAAAGAATCGACCGGTAACTCGTACCGGTATGCCGGGTACCGGGTACCGGTTTTTTACAACAATAAAATAATAATATCCCTTAGGGTTAAAAAAAAAGAAATTAAATAATAAATTTTATATTGCGAACCTTTTTTTAAAAAAAATTGACCAACTTATAATTGTGCGGAATATCTCTCTCTTTCCCTCTCTCTCACTCTCTCTCGTTTTGGCGTTGACCTCAATTTTATAACAGTAAAAAAAAAAAAAACGTGACACATAAGACGAATGAATTCGATATAAATCGAATCCGAAATTTTTTTTTTTTTTTTTACATATACGAGTCGTAACATAATTTTTTTAGTCTTAGGTCGCGGCCATGTTGACCCCAAATTCACACGAAAGTAAAAATTTTTTTTCCTTCTTCTTTTATTCATTTAGTTTTTTCATTTACTTTATTATTATTATTATTATTATTATTATTATTATTATTATTATTATTATTATTATTATTATTATTATTATTATTATTATTATCATTATCATTATTAACAAGCCGGCGGATTTTATCTCGACATATTTTTTTTTAATCAATTTATAAAAAGAAAATTTTTCATTTCCGGTATAAATCCATAAAGAAAATATAATTTCGACTTATTAACAAACAGTTGAAAATTCGTAATTGTATTAATGATAATAATAATGATTATTTAGGGTAATTAAAAATGTCGTCCGGTTTAGTTTTTATTAAAATATAATAATAATAAGTTTTTTTTTTAGTTTAAAACTAATTTGAAATTGTAATTAGTTATTTGATGTGACGAAAGCATACACAAAAAAAATGTCGGTTTTGTGTATATATTGACTAAAACAATAAATTATTATTATTATTATTTATATGCTTACACACGTTTTGCTGTTATTCGCATTATATCGAGAAAAATTCGTCTCTTATGATTTTTTTTTTGTTTGCCTTTTTCTTTTTTCTTTTCTTTTCTTTTCGTTGTTTTTGTTTTTCTTTTTCTTGTTGTTGTTGTCGATGTTGATGCTTTTTTGTTTTTTTGTCGACAAAAAAGATTTTTCTTTTTTTTGTTTCGTTTTTTTAATTTTTCGAAGAGAATAATTTAGTTATTTAAAAAAAAAAACAAAAAAAATTACTTGTATTTTTTTATAATTCTTAAGAGAGAGAGCGAGAAAGAGAGAAGGGGATAAAAAGAGGGAGAGAGAGAGGGGGGAGAGAGAGAAGAAAAATGAAAAAAATAAAATTTAAAGGTTTTTGTTTTGTTTTGCTTTTTTTGTTTTTTTTAATTGCGCCCAAAAGCCATTTTTCAATTTTTTTTTTCTCGAATATTCTTTCTGCTTTATTATTATTATTATTATTATTATTATTATTATTATTATTATTATTGTTATTATTATTATTATTATTATTATTATTATTATTTGGTTATTATTATCGAATCAAAATCGTGTGCAATTTTTTTTAAATAAATTTTTGATTGCATATCAAATTTATAAAAAAAAAAAACGCGGTTGAAAAATCATCCGTATCACATTCGACTAATTTTTTTTTTTTTAGGGGGGGTGGCCAATTGGCAGCATTATTATTAAGGCCCCCCATCGTTAAATTATTATTATTATTATTATTATTATTATTATTATTATTATTATTATTATTATTATTAAATTTAAAAAAATAAATTATTAAACATAAATTATTGATTTAGTTTATTTTTTTTCCGCGATATTTTATATTTATTACGTAATAATAATAGTAATTCGTTCATTCCTCGCGTTCTTTTTTGAGGGAGGGGGAGGCGGAGCGGTTGGAAAAAAATAAAATAATAATGATAAAAACGGGAAAACAATTACGAGAATGAAACAAAAAAAAAAAAAAAAACAATCTGACACAGTATAAAAAAAAAAAAAAAATTGTTCAAATGTGTTTTTTTGTTGTTGTTGTTGTTATTCGGATTTCTCTCGGTTGGCCACCGCTAACGAAGTGTTAAGTTGAAGGCCAAGGTCGATTTATTAAGAACAAAATATATTTATTTTTAATACGTGATCTCATAGAGTAAAAATTCAATTCACTATTATTATTATTATTGTGATTTTTACGGAGAAGGTGAGAAGAGGATGAGGAAAAGAAATGAGAGAGGAAGAAAGGAAGGGAAGGGAAAAAAATTGAAAAGTTTCCGAGAAAAAAAAAAGGGAAATTTTTTTTTTTTCTTTTTTCAATCAAATACAAACAAAGTTAATGATAATGATAATTATAAAAAGAAAAAAAAAATCAAGAAAAAGGTAGAAGAGAGAAGTAAGGGTAGGGAGAGGGGAGGGCAGAGGGAGGGGGTTAAAATGAAAAAGTTTTTTTGTTGTTTAATTAAAAAAAAAAAAATTCGAATTCGAATTCGAGCACGTACGATTTGTGTTCGTTTGTTGTTTCCTTTGTGTTGTTTTTTTTCTTTTTTCCTTTGGCACATTTTTTTTTTCAAATGTTTCTTTAATTAATGTTGAAACATAATATGTTTTTTTTTTTTTTTTTTATTGCACACGATGTATATATTTTGTTATAGTGAATGTCGAAAGGAAAAAAATTTTTTTTTTTTTTTTAATTTATCGTTTCGCACATTATTTTGTTGTTGTTGTTGTTGTATGTTTAAAACACAGTATGTTTTGTTGTTTTATTTAAACACAAAATTTCCAACTTATTTACTTTCATGTTGTTTAAAAAAAAAAAAGTTATAAAATAATAATAAATTTTTTTTTTTTTTATTCGCATGCTGTTTTCAAATTGTCCGCAAAAAAATATTTTAAAAAAAAAAAATCGATAATTTTTATTTTTATCCCCGTTTGTATTTGTTGTTGTTGTTGTTTTTCTCGTTTGTTTTATTATTTTGCTAACGTTTCTTTTGTTTTAATTTTATTGTTTTTTAAAAAAATTATGGAATGAGAATATAAAATAAAAAATCCTGGAAGGGGAGGGGAAAAAAAAAAACTTTCTAAACAAACAAAATTCATTTCCTTCGTTTCATTTTTTTAAAATAATTTCTTCACTTTTGTTATTATTATTATTATTGTGCTTTTCATTCATTCATTCATTCATTTATTATTTACTTTTAACCGATGAAGCAGAAAATAATTTTTTTTCTCTCCTCCTTCCCATCCTCCTCTTCATTGAAATAATAAAAAAAAGCAGACGATAAATTTTTTCCGGTAACTCGAACAGTTTAAACACCGGAAAATAATAATAATAAAAAAAATAATTTTTTTATCGTTTGTTTTGTTTTACTTTTGTGCGATGTCATTTTTAATACGAAAGGGTAGTAAGCACTTGTTTGCCCCACCCCTTTCCCTCCCTTTCTCCCTCTATTCGAACCGTGGGGGGCGCTCCGCTGTAATTTCCCCGAATTCGAAATTTTAAATTTTCAAATTTCAATTTCAGCTGTTAAAAATTTACATTTTTTTTTTTCAAGGTCATTGTCGGGAAAAATTATTTATTTTACTAATATTTTACTTTATAGTTATAGCTTAGTCTATAATAATAATAATAATAATAATTTTTAAAAGTAGGAAAAAGGAGAGAAAAAGAAAAATTTCGTTTAGAAAAGAAAAAATTTAAAAAAAAAGAATGTATTTTTTATTTTTGCTCTTTTTTTTCTCCCATTTTTTTTTTTTTTTCTAAAACTTTTCGACAAATTTCCCTGCGTTCCTTCCTTCCTTTCTCCCCCACCACTCCCCCCCCCCACACACACACACACACATTTTTTTTTTTTTTGTTATTTTCGTGAAAAGATTTTTTTTTTTTTCTATTTTATTTTTTTTTATTTTTTTTCCATGCAATTGCATTTATAGTAATTTAATAAAAGTGAAGTAAATAGATTGTAAATTTTATTTTTTATATCCAAAAAAAAAAAAAGAAAAAATTATATTACGGAAAGAAATAAAAAGAAAAAGAATAAGAAAGAGAGAAAGAAAGAAAAAAAAATTACTCTAGCAGACGACGATAATAAACTTTTTTTTTTTTTTTTTATTAAAAAAAAAAATTACTTTAATTCGTAATTATAGCAAACTAAGATCGTAATCGTAATAGTAAAAAATTTAAAATTTTTTTCTTTATTTATTTATCATTGTCGGCCATCTTTTTTTTTCTTCCCGAAAAACGTCTTCTGCTTGTGAAAATTACTTTATGCTACTTACCGCTACTTTAATTTAAAAAAATTATTTTTTTTTTTATAGCGCCTATTAATTCTCTTTTTTTTATTGCTATAACTCTGTGTTAAAATTTTTTAAAAATCCTCTATAAATTTATTTCAAACGGATTTAAATTTTCATTATAGCACAAAATCTCTTTATTTTTTTAAATAGATTATAGCGCTATATATAACTATATAATAGACAATAGAAAAACGATAAAATTAATTTATTTATTTAAAAATTTTTTTTAAAAATCGTTTTCTTTAATTAATTACTTTTTCTCCTTTTCTCCTCCTTCTTCGAGTAATAAAAATAAAAATTATAGAATAAATAATACGCTATAAAGCTGTAATTAAACATGACAAGAGATATAATCCATATTATTATTATTATTATTATTATTATTATTATTATTATTATTATTTATACGATTATTACTTCTTTCGAAATTAATAATTTTTAATCATTCATTATTAAATTTTATATACCACATTTATTTTTGTTTTTATTTATTTATTTTTGGGGGAAAGGAGGGGGGGTTTATTTAAAAAAAAACTATTAACGTCATCCATGATGATAATGATGATGATGATGATAAAATTTATAAGCACGAGTAAAATAGAATAAAAATTGAATGACTAATCGTTATTCCGTAAGGAGTCACCTTCGCTCATTTTTAATATCTTTTGTTTTATTACTCGGGTAATAATTTTAAATAAAAAATTACCTGAAAGTGGTGGTAGTAGTAGTAGAAGTAATAAAATTACAAACGTAACAAAATTTTACGGTTTAGTTTAAAAAGTCCGAGAGAAAGAGAGACAAGAGGAAGAAGAAAAAAATGTATGAATAAATGAATTATTTTCACCTGGAATTCCAGAACTGGATAAAAAAAAAGGTTGAGGAGGTAAAGAAAAAAAAATTTTTTTTATTTTTTTTTATTAAATTTTTTATTAAAAAAAGGAAAAAATTTCGACGCACGAGTTTTGTTAATAATAATAATAATGAATGGTTTCGTTTTGTTATTAATTGTTTTTTTTATTTAATATTTTTTGTGTAGGAATTTTGAACAGGCGTTAACGTTTAGGAATTCGTCAACTTAACGGCTGGTTAATTTTTAACACGAAACGACAAAAAAAAAAAATTTATACTGCCACGACAAAATATAATAAATACGAAATCCGAGATGAGAAAATTTAAAAAAAAAAAAAAATGGCGACGATGGAAATGATGGAGAAAAACAAAAAAAGAAAACTCCAGCAACAATCGTTCGATCGATTTATAGTTTTTAAATTGATTATTATCTAATGACCCGATCGAATGATTCATTGTTAAAAATATTATAATCTATAACCACTGATGAATCCATCGTTTTTATTATTAACATCACACAACGTGGAAAACAATAATAATAATATTAATAATAATAAATTAATTAATTAATAAATAAAACTTATTTTAAAACCGCTTCAATCATCTACCCTCGTGCTTGTGATTTCGAAAAAAACAAAAATGGCGACGATTGTGACGAACAAACAAACAAACGAACAGATGTGTGTGTGTGTGTGGAATTGAAAAAAAAAAAAAATATGGCCACGATATGATTTTTTATTATAATAATAATAATATTAGCTGACACAATCATAACGGAAAAGAAAAAACAAGCAAAAAAAATTCCTGCTAGTCATTTAAATGTATATTTAGCAAAATGAAGGAGTCGAACCATTGATTTATTATTATTATTATTATTACTGGTGGTATCATCGTTATTATTATTATTATTATTACGAGAGTTTTTAACAAGGTTAAAAAAAAGTGTTTTCGAAAAGTGGTTGATATAAAATATATTTTAAGAAAATCACGTGTTAACGTATTCGTAATTATTATTACTCGAATAATATATTATAAACGAAAAAAAAATTATTATTTAAGGTAAAATATGGTAGCGATTAATAATAGTGGGAGTAGTAGTAGTAGTGGAAGTGGCAGTAGCAGTAGTAGTAGTGGTTTTGATATAAAAAAATTTATTTTAGTTAATAATTAGGGTCACGAAACAATCGACAAAAAAAAAAAAAAACGTTTGCTCTACATGCAACAACAACATTTATTCCAAAAAAAAAAAAAACATTTATTACCATTATTATTATTATTATTATTATTTTATTCTACTTCCCCGTCGCCAAAAGCAATAAGAAAATTTAAAGGATAAAAAAAAAAAATAAGAAAAAAAAAGGCAGAAACTGGGGAATGTTTTTTTTTATTTCTAATTACGTCTTAAAGCTTCACCTACGCCTTCGAGATAAGAACGGAATGCAGAGCAGAATACTAGAGGCGGCACTAGCAGACTAAAACTACGGACAGTCTTCGTTTATACGGCCAGTCAGTCGGTTTTGGCCGTCGAGAGTTCGCTTCTTTTTTTTTTTTTTTTATTCCTCTCTCTCTTTCGATTCGATTCGATTCGCTTACGCGGTTCGAGCGCTCGATATATTTAAAACGCAATCGATTATTTTTTTTTTTACGTAAAGAAAATTTTTTTTACCGATTTTTTCGGTCGGGTGTTTGTCGTGTAAGAGGTACATTTTTATTTATTTTTTTTATTTTTTATTTTTTGTTAAATAAATAAAAAAACGTGGAAGCAGAAGAGAAGAAGACGAGGGAAGGGGTAAAGGAAGAAAATTAACGTGCGAGAAAATAAATAAATTATTATTATTATTTTCGTTCTGATTCCACGTGTTTTTTTTTTCAAAATAAAAAAGTGAAAGAAAATTTTTATTTTTTTTGGCGCGTTTTTTTTTTTTTTTTTGAAAAGGATCGAGCCTGCGCATAAAAGTTTTTTTATTTTTATTATTATTATTTTGTTCGAGTTTGTTCGTTTGTTGTTTGTTTGTTTGTTTTATTTTAGTTTTTGTTGTGTTCGTAGGAAAATTTTTTAATTTTTTATTCACTCCGAGTGAAAAAAATTAAAATATTAATTTTTTTTTTTTTACTTTAAAAATTTTTATTTTATTGTTAGAAATTATTTGTTTTGGTGCCACGACGTCAAATTTTTTTTTTTTTTGTTTTTTAAAAGAATAATAATAATAATAATAGTATTCTGCCACGTTCGATTATGAAATATTAAAAAAAAAAAAAAAAAAAAAAAGTTGAATTTGCCTCTTTTTTACATTCTTTTCGATTACCTTTTGTCGTATCGTTTCTTGCATATCTAATAGAGCGGAAACGTGATTGAACGCATTCAATAGTAATAATAACAACAAGAATGTAAAAGGAAGAAAGGAATGATCATTGGGGGGGCAGGGAAAGATGGCGGGAAGAGGGAGGACACGGGACTTGAGGGAGATTGGGGGACAGGAAAAGATCAGGTTACTTAATTTTAAAAAAATTGTTCGCCATTGACGTTTCACGTTATACGTTCGTTACTTTGTACGTTTTGTTTTTAAATTTTCTTTTTTTTTTGCGGGGGGAGAGGGGGAAATACGGGGGATCTTCAATCTTCCATTTTTTTTTTTTTTTTTTTTTTTTTTTAGGTTGGTAAATTTTACATTTAATAACATTCGTCACACGAATTTTAAACGAAATTTATTTGGAAAAAAATTTGCGGTCAATTTTTTTAAAATTTTTTTTTCGAAAATCATTCGGTCGTAAATTTTTTTTTTTTTATTCAACGATGGGGAGACATCGGGGAGACGCGAAGTGTAAATGTGAAGGGGGGAGACAGGAAAGGGTTTTAAAAAAGAACATCGTCGTTGACTTTTTTTTTGTTTATGCCTCGCAGAATTTTTTTTTTTTTTAAATGACGAAAAATAAAAACGATAGGTACTTTTTCGAAACTGGAAAAAGTGGCAGCAGAAAAAAAAATATTTTTCCCAAGATTTTTGAAAAAAAAAAAAAAAAAAAACTGCGAGAGTTTTTACGTTGTTAGTTTAACAAATAGTAAAAATGAAAAACATAAAAATTGTATTATTTACACAAACCAACATGGTCGTTCGTTCGTTCGTCTTATTTACCATTCACAATGAAATCTTATCACGATTTGGTTTGTTTTGTTTGTTTGTTTGTTTGTTTGATTTGTTTTCATATGTCACAGTTAATTTTCCGATACGTCAACTTTTCATTTTTTTTTATTTCACGTGAAATTCTCATCCGGTTTTATTATTATTATTCAAACTCACGACGAAAAAATATCATTTTTTTTTCTCACGAAAAATTTTTCTACGATTTCCTGCCATCGTTTCCGTCCTGTTTTTTTTAAAATAAATTTTCTACTTCCACTTTCATTTATTAATTAAAGATTTATTTGTTATTGTTAATGCCTCCCCACCACCACCGCCATTTAAAAAAATTTTTCATTTCTCATTTTCAAAAAAAAAAAACATAATAGTTACATAATTTTTTTCTTTCCCTTTTTTTTTTCAAAAATTTTACCTTTAAATTTAAGGTTTCTTATTAATAATAATAATGATAATGATAATGATGATAATAATAATAATAATAATCTCCTTTTGGGATTTTTCTTTCATTACAACTTTTTTTTTTTTATACTCACATGATAATCATTAAAATAACGTGGGTCGTCCTTGTAAGGTTTCTTCACTTTTCCGTTTCCTTTCCTTTCATTTCCTTCTTAGCTCCCTTTCCTCTCACTAAAGCCCCCCCTACCCCTCGTCTCGTTTTTTTTTACTTATTTCATAATGTTTAAAAGTATTATTATTATTATTATTGTTAAAATGTGTGTCCTTTCTCTTCCTCTCTCACTCTCTGTCACTCTTTATAAATTTAAAGATTTATGTTTTTTTTTTTTTTACTGGTTTCTTGTTGAAATCCTTTCACATTCATAATAATGATAATGATAATGATAATATTGAATTTTTATTTGGCAATTGGTAAAATTTATTATATTACAATAAAATAAATAAATTTTAAAGCCATTAAATTTATAGAAAGCGCCAATTTTTTTTTTAAATAGAAAAATTAAAATTTAAATATGGCATCAATGAAAGAACAAAAAAAAATGAGGAGAATAAGTTTAGTTCGGTATTAAAATTTAATTTTCCGCGGGGGTAGGGGGCGGGGAGAAGGAGGAGGAGGAGGAGGAGCAGGGAAGAAAAAAATTTCCCTTTCACGATTTTGTTTTTATTGTTTTTGAATTTTAGTTCAGAAGGGCAGAGATTTTTTTACCCTTTTCATGAAAACCGAATGAAAATTAAATAAAAAAAAAAAAAACTTTAGTAATAATAATAATTCACGGGGTGTAAAGTCGTTTTTTTTGCTAAAAATTCATATCAACTCGTAATGATAATAATAATAATAATAATAATAATAATAATAATAATAATAATAATGATAATGATAATAATAATAATATTTATTACGACAATATTGGACGAAATAAAATAATAACGAGAGAAAAACTTTTTTTTTTTTTTAATAAGTGTTAGAATAGGGAAGAAAAAGACGGAAAAATAGGAGTGGGCGGGGGAAAAAGGATCGAAGTATGTAAAGTTGGGAAGAGGGAGAGGGTGAAGGGGAGGGGAAGGTGGCGATATAAAAAAAAAAAGTAATGAAGTGAGATTTTCCCCCGGAGACTTTTCATTAAATTTTTATGAAAAAAAAAAGAAAAAAAATTATTTTTTTTTTTCATGTTTGCCACATTTATTTAACATTAATTAAAATTTGATTTATTTTTATGAATCTCTTCTAATTGTTATGAATGAAAAGTAAAAAATTCAATCGAATAATAATAATAATTAAATTATGATGAGAGAAAGAGAAATAAAAAGAGAAATAGAAAGTGTGAGAAAAAGAAAGAGAGGAAAAGAAAACAGAAAGAAAGAGAAGGAGAAATAGAAAGAGAAATAGAAAGAGAGAGTGAAAGAGAGAGAGAGAAAGAGAGAAATGTTTGAATAAAGTTTTTTCATAAATTATTATTATTATTATTATTATTACAACATCGTTTAAATTTTTTTTTTTCTTTTTAATTTATCTTAGAATTAAACCTCAGTTTTCGGTCGTATTTATTTTCCCCCCGAAAAAATAAATTTTTTTTTAATGCATTAAATATTTAATGCATTTAAAGATAATGGGGGGAGGAAAGGGATGAGAAGGGGGGAAAGTGAAAAACTATCAGTTAATGAAAAACAGAAAACTTATTAAAACGTCCCCATAGAAAGCCTCTCTCTCTCCCTCCCTCTTCCCAACTCCCCGGGATAAATGTCGCAACGGTGAGATTAAATATACGAAAAGTAAAATTTGTAGAAAGGGAAGAAAGGAGGGGGAGGAGAGGGAAAAAGGGATAAAAATGAATCCTTGTGGGATAAAAAAAAGTCTATTTAATTGGCTTTAAGGGTTTTCATAAAAAAAAAAAAAAAAAAACTTAAACATTTACAAGGTTTCCAAAAAAAAAATCCTTATAAATATTCCTCCCCTCCCCTCCTTCCCTTCTTGCCTCCCCACGTCGAATTAAATTATTCGGGGTTTATTATTATTTTTTTTTTTTTAAATATTAAAAGGAATTTGATTTTTTTTTTTTAAGTTTTGAAAACGTGTCATTAGACAATTATGATTTCTTGCCAAGTCACAAAAAAAAAAAAACTTATTAAATAAAATAAATAAATGAGATTAAACTGGGTTATGATTATGTAACTTTTTTTTTTTTTTTATGATCGAGGTCATTGATACTATTTTGTTGTTGTTGTTGATGTGTCTTTTGCCAAAATAATAATAATAATAATTATTGTCATCGTAATTAGAACTTGACAAATTATTTATTTATTAACGGTTCGATGATTTTTCTCCTTTTTTTTTTTTATTAATATAAAAAAAAATTTCTGGTAAATTAAACGCGGTCGAATTTAAAAAACAAAAAAAATTTTTTTTTTTTTTGTAACTTTTCTTAACTTTTTTCTTAACTTTTTTTTGCGCAGGTTTTTTTTTTTTTTTTTTTTAATTTTACTTTCATAACGATAAACTTTTAACTAGTGAAAGTGTTTTTAAATAAAAATTTTTTCGCGCGCGTTTTATTTAACGAAAATAAATAAAAAAATCAATTTGTTGTTGTTGTTGTTGTTGTAAACGTGTAAATAGAGGATATATATGGTAATAATAACTTGAAGAATTGTTTTGTGAGATCAATGTAAATCAAGCCAAGGAAAAGGTGGTACCACGTCGAGATCGGTCAAGATCTCATATACAAGTTTAAAAACCATCATGAAGGTCATCATAAGTTCACATTTGGTGGTTACATTAACGTTATTCTTGCTCACAGCATCAGCTAACTACCAAAACAACGATCCTGATATTGATTTAGGTCAGTTTTTTTTTCTTGTTTTTTTTTTTTTTTTTATTAAAAGAATAAATTATATAAATTTTATTATTATTATTATTACGATGGAGAAATAATGGTGGTGGAAAAAAAAAGAGGGAATCAGGGATGGGATAAAGGATAAAAGGGTTAAATGTACCGTTTGTTATTATTATTATTTTCTCTGTTTGTTATGTAATTACGTATAAAATGAATTTATAAATAATATTAAACAAACGTTTTGTTGTTTGTTTGTTGTTGTTGTTTTAAACATTATATCGGAATCTGGGATCATTAATGATGGCAGCCGCCGTTTGCAAACAACAAAAGTTCAGTGACACCTAATTTAAGTGTGAAATGATTGCAAACTGAAAAGCCTGAAATTTTTTTTTTTTTATCTTAAACGTATATTCAAATATGATAAATGAACATGTATCTCTCTCTCTCTCTCTTTTAACACATCTTTTATTATAACGTTAACATATTATAAAAAAAATTTTTTTTACGATCGAAAAGTTCAAAAAACCTTTTTTTCATAAAAACAAAAAAAATTTTTTTTTTTTTTATCGGATTTAAAACTTGGAGAGAAATGAAAACGTCAAATTGTTATTGATGAGATATAATTTTATTAAAAAAAAAAAAAATCTCGGCCAATTTTTTCTTTTTTTACAAACAACCAACAACCGACAAACGAAATTTTTACACGCTTCATTTCCCTTTCGTTCGTTTAAATTCGTGAATTTTTTTTTTTGGTAACAAAAAAAGAAACAAAAAGATGAAACTTTTAGACGAAAAGGATAAAACTTGAGATTAAAAAAAAAAAAAAATTCACGGGGGGTGAGGGGAGGGAGGGGGTAAGGTAGAAAAAATGATGAGGCAGGTGAGTGAGTGAAAGGAGGTAAGATAGAGCAGACGACGACCGACATTTTAAAAATTTCTAAGAGGAAAAACTAATTTTACTTTGATGCGCGATTATTTTAAGTCATCCATTAGAATTTTTTTAACCCCTTAAAAACTCATGTTTTTCAAAAAAAAAAAAAAAAAAGAGATTACAATAAAAAGATGAGAGAAAGGGAGGAAGGGGGGTTGAAAGAAAGAAATAAAGGGTGGAAGGGAAATAGGGGGGGGGAGAAAATGAAGAAAAATTTTTAGAATGGAAGCCGACCGACGTTGTCAGGGTTACGACTTACAAAACTCTTCTTACAGGTATGTTTGTAAATGTTATTATTATTATCATCATTATTATTATCATTAAAAACTAATCCACTCCGTCTATACGAAATTATTTGTCGCCATTTTGTTTTTTTTTTTTTTTTTGTTGAGACTTTATTAGGTAAAATTTCAGGTACGTTAATAATTTTTTTTTTCCGCATCAAATTTTTGTACGACGATGACAGGAAGTTGAAAAAATATTTATTATTATTATCATAATTATTATTGTTATTGTTTTTACAACGTGTCATTAGCGTGAATAAAAAATATTTAAGGTCGTGTAACAATTCATTAGGACAAACAATTGATTGTAGTATGATTTGTAATTTTTTTTTTCGAGAATATTTAAACGCGCGTCATTCTTTTCCAGAAGGAAACAAAATGAAACTCGATAAGAATTTTACGTTTAAAAAACGGAAACGGAAGAAACAAAATTTCTGGAAATTTAGCTCCGGGTAAAAACGTGGTATCTCAACAACTATGTAAAAGATTTTAAATAAATGAAAGTATAATTTTGAAATACTCACGAATTCAAATAAATAAAATTTTATTTATTTGAAAACTCCGCCTCGTCCGACAAAAAAGTTATTTTTTATTAATTGCTATCGTTAAAAAATTATTTTTTGCTAGTGTTTTAAGTAATCGATTATATATATAGTCATTCCAAAAAAAAAAAAAATTATTTTGCGTTTCGACGGTTAAAAAAAAAATTTTTTTTTTGCGTCTCGTTAATTTTTTTTGCTAAAAATTTACTCATTGCTACTAATTAGTAGCAAAAAGTCGTATTTTTGCTAATTCATTTTTATTTTTGAAATGAATAATCACTAAAAAAAATATTCTTAGTCCCAAAAAAATAAAAGGAAATTTATTTATTGCGTTGTCTATGAATGTTCATCGATGTGTTATTTACTCTATGACAAATGAAAAAAAAATCGAATATTGTAAATTTTATTTATTTATTTATTTAACTCACGCAAATTTTATCGATTTTTTTTATTTTGCAATAAGAAAAGTAAAAAAAAAATGATGATATTCCGTTTGAAATTTGCTAAGATTATTGTTTTTTGCTCTCTCTCTCTCTCTCTCTCATTCTCTTATTTATCCATTTAAGGATATGTTTTATTTTATTTAAAGATATAACGTTATATATTTACTAGTTTTCACGCCATTTTGAATTCAGGAAACAAGGTTTTTGATTTTTCTTAGAGAGAATTTTTTTTCTTTTTCTTTTCTCGATACGTGCGTTAACTGAAGCAACGAATTATTACGACGTCTGGGCGCCATCGAAAACATTTTTTTCTTTTTTTTTTTCATAACAAACCTTTATAATTTTTACTTTTTTTTAATCAAATAGAAAAAAAAAATGTCTTCTGCTACTTCATCGTCCCCCCCCCCCCAAAATGATTTAAAAGTAAATAATTGTTTATTTCACTTTTTTGGTTTTTCGAGTCGTGACTATTTTAAAAAACGTTTTAAGGTTTATATATATTACGAACCTTAATATAATTTTCTCGTAATGATAATAATAATGATAATGATAATAATAATGTACGAAGTTCATTCATAAATCTAATCCGTTGTCGTTGTTGTTGTTGTTGTTGTGTCGAAAGTTTTTTTTTAATAAAAAAGTTTTTAAGAAAAAATTTGTCGTAAATTTTTTATTTTTATTTTATTATCATCATCATCATGGTTACGAACAAACGATTGTTTGAGTTTGTTGTTGTTGCTGTTTTTAAAAATCGCGTACGTAAAAATAAAAATAAAAAAAATAAAACAACGCGAGTCTGGGTGGCATTTAAATAAAAAAAGAATATATATAGATATAATCAATGGTCAAAAGATTTAAATTTAAAAACGATTATGTTTCGTGTCAATAGACACCCACCCGTTCATTTCCTGTTTTTCTACAAAAAAAAAATTATTAAATCTTAAATAATGCACGGATTAAAATGTTTACTTTTAAAATAAAAAAAAAATAATAATAGTAATGATAATAAATTTTTTAATTTTTTTTTTTGCTGCGGTTTAATGAAACCTTAAAAATCCTTTTTCCCCCTTCTTCCCTTTCTTTCCCACCCTCCTTCCCTCCCTCCCTCCCTAATTTTTCTTAACCGCGGCAAAATTAATTTTTATTAACTGAAAAGTTTTTCTTTTTTGCTGTATTACGAAACTTTTTTTTTTTTTTTTTTTTTAATAAGAAAAGAAAAAAAAAGAAAAACAAAAAGTTTTTTTTTTTTTCTTATTTTGGTAGCAGGGAAAATAGCCGTTTTTTTTTTTTTTTAATTACAATCTGTTAATTTAAAATTTCAGTTAATTTTTTTCTTTATTATATTATCGTTCGTTTTGTTTGTAATTCACGTCCGGAAAAGTTCATCTGCTGGTCCCGGACTATATTATCATGATGATGATAATGATAATGACAATAACGACGACGGTAAAAAAAAAAAATTTTTTTTATCATTATTATTCTTTTGTTTTTGTTTAAACACGTAACAAAAACACATTGTTGAAATAAAAAGAAAATTTACATTTAAAAGAAAAAAATATGGGGGACCGACCGGAAAGAGAAAAATTTAAAAAAAAAAAAAATTCCAGACCACATCCAGGAGGTTTTTCTCTTATCCTCTCCAGTCCACTTAACATTTAAATTCCGACACAATATTTTCTTCCTGTATCATATTTTTAGAGTTTCCTATTGTTTCGACGACAACAACAACAACCTCCTACTCTTCCTCTTCATCTTCCTCATCTTACTCACTTCCCCCCTTTACTCTTCGTTCTTTTCATTTAGTATTTTTAGAATTCACGTACGAAATTAATATTTACAATGAAAAAACAAACAAACAAACCAAAACTGGAGAGAAAAAATTTACTTCCTATGTGTTATTACAAAAAAAAAAAATTTTGCCATTTTTTTTCGCAATCATTTATCGATTCCAAGTATTCCGGATGTTTGTGAAAAACTAGACACGGTACTGCATAACTATAATTACATATTTAAACTATATTTGAAATTTTTTTTTACATAATGGTCATAATCACGAACGACGATTATTTTATTATTGTTTTGGTTTAATTTTTTTTTTACCATAAAGTACACAAATACAAACACGCACGCACGCACGCACGCATGCACTCAGGAATGCCACCAATGACGTTAATGTTTTAGTAATTACGCAGCGTTATTATCCATCATAATGATAAATAGTAAACTCGAGGGGAAAATTAACAAAAAAAAAAAAAAAACATTTGCGAGAGTGCACCACCATCACCACCATCACCACTACTACCACCCCCACCGCCACCACGACCACTACCAACATTCCGTAGACAAAAAAAAAAAAAAAAAAACAGTTCACGGTTTTTAATATTTATTTATGTACAGTTATGTGAAAGGTTTTAGTAGTCTTTAGTTTTAATTCTGAACAACATACAAATTCAGTCATTAATTAATTTTAAACAAACACAGACAGTATGTAAATTACTTTCCATCCTAAACAACTCCTACGCCATCGGTTCATTTCTAATATACGCCACTGTCTCTATGACAAAAAAAAAAGTTTATGGAAATTTACGTTTTTTTTTTTTTTTGTGAAATGAGACAGACGAACAAACGAAAAATTTTTATACTCAATGTTAAATACGAAAAAAAAAATTACAATTGAATCGTTTGTTTGTTTGTTTGTTATAATTCATATACGGTTATCTTCGTTCAATTAATACGAATTACGATTGTAATTATTATGAATGCCAAAATGGTTTCTCAATTTAAAAACGGTTGCCAGATAAATAAAAAATTAATGGTTTCGTATGAAATGAAGAATTGGCACAAGGTTATATATCGTAGCAAACAAACAAACAAACAAGCAATACACTTACACTCTCACGTTATTCTATTGTTTGTAGCGATTTGACACGAGAGTAACAAACGCCAACACCACCGCCACCGCCACCACCACCACCGTCATCTTAATCGAATAGTTTTAAATTTGGTTTTTGTTTGTTTTGGAATCATTATTAATATTAGTAAATATTCAAGTATTAATATTATTATTATTATTATTATTATTATTATTGTTTATCGATAACGTCGTGTGGGTTACGCACAGGATTGTTGGAAAAAAAAAAAAAAAAACGTTTTAACGATAACAAAGTTATGTGGTCATTATCTTAACTTAGGTCGCATTACACTTTAATGTATTGGGTTGGCAAATAAGTAACTGCGGATTTTACCAACAGATAGTTTGTTATTTTTTTTGAGTACGTTTACGTTTTTGTACAGACATGAACTTTTGATATGTTATTACTTGGTTCCTTCTGTAACATTCAGTACCAAAATTTCATTGAACTCTTAAATAGTACGCGAGCAAAAGATAATTAAACATGGGGAGCCAGAGCGAGCATTTCCTCCACATTTTACTTTTTTATTTTTGAAAGAGTGTTAATGCTTCCCAGGCCAATAAAAAGTTGTGGGTCGTGTAGGGGAATGAAGCCTTAATAGAACGGCAGTGTCAAAACTGGTTTGCGAAATTCCGTTCTGGAGATTTTTCTTTGCAAAATGAGGAGTGCTCCGGGCGCCAATTGGAGGTTAAAGATGAGCAAATAAACGCCCTCATTGATTATGATCGGCATAGTTTGACTAAGTACATTGTAAAAAAGCTAGATGAGTCACATATGTGCGTCAAAAACCGTCTGCGGCATCTTGGGTGCCATAAGAAGCTTGATGCGTTACTTTGGGGAACGTTAGTTAACGAGGCGACTCTGTCTTTGCGATATGCTTCTTAAACGCAATGCAAATGATTCTTTTTTGAAAGAATGGTCACCGGAGATGAAAAGTGGGTTGTCTATGATGACTTTTTGAGAAAAAGATCCTGGTTTAGGCAAGGAAACAGGCACCAACAACTTCTAAGGCTGACATTCACCAAAAAAAGGTATTGTTATCATTTTGGTGGGATTACAAAGGCATAGTCAACTTTGAGCTGCTGCCACGATGTCAGACCATAAATTCAGAGGTTTACATTCGACAATTGACAAATTTAAATGATACCATCCAAGAAAAACGACCGGAACTAGCCAATAGCAAAGGAATTGTCTTTCACCACCATAATGCCAGGCCCTCCCCATCTTTAGCCACTGGACAAAAACTACTGGAGCTAGGCTGGAATGTTTTGCTGCACCCTCCATATAGTCCCAAACTAGCTCCAAATAATTATCATTTTTTCCGATTCCTAAAAAATTTTTTAAACGGACAAAAATTCCAAAACGACAATGAGGTCAAAACTGCATTGGAGCAGTTTTTTGCTCCTAAAACTAAAGAGTTGTATAAAAAAAGGAAAATGATACCACCCGAAAAATGTCAAAAGGTCACTAATAATAATAAACATAATATAATAGATAAAAATAATTTGACATAATTAATAAATCGTTTTTTGTTTTCTTAAAAAATTCGTAATTATTTATTTGCCAACCCAATATATATATTATACTCCTTCTTTTTTCATTAAATTATTATTATTATTATTATTATTATTATTATTATTATTATTATTATTATTATTATTATTTTAAGAACTTTTTTTTTTAATGCGTTATATTATAAACAATACCGACGTTCGACAGTTGTGGGAATCACGTTGAATAAATGAATTAAACAGCGGTCTTCTTCTCTACCGCCACGCGATAATAATAATCGCATAAACGCCGGTTGTTTTTTTTTTTTTAAATTTATTTGTCGTGGAACTAGTAGTCGAAACCATTATACCATATCGATATTTATTTATACGTTTTGTCACAATAATAATTTTTTATTATTTAATCTATTAATATTTAAACCACTTAAATAATTTCTCTCTCTCTCTCTCTCTCTCTCGTGATTTTAACAATAAGTCGATTTCGTATAAAAACAAACAATTTGTTTGTTGGCAATAATAGGACGATCGATCGGTCATTTTCGTCGATTATACGACGTTTGTCGTTATTTTTATCATCCTAAGCAAATATATTTTATCCATTTCCGTTTGTTTTAGTCGTCCGCCTTGTCATTTTTCTTTTTTTTTTCTATTTATTCCTTCGTAATTTAATAAAAACCGATATCGTGGGGGAGAGGGGGGGGTTTCGGTTGACATTATTCAACAAACGTCATTCGAATTTATTTATTTATTAGTATTATTATTAGTGCATGTTTTTCTTTTTTTCGTCTCCTACCACATTTAATATTTAATATTCAAGGTTTTAAATTCCTTTAATGAAAATTAACAAAATCTTTTAATCTGAGTTAGAAAATGGCAAACATATATATATCGAAACTTAAAATAATAATATTTGGTTTAATACGAACAAAGAGGATTATTATTTAATATGACATTAGTCTCGTGCGTCTTTATTAATGAAATTTATTTATTCTATGATTGAATTTTGTGATTTATACACTCTATGATAAATAAACAAAAAAATTTTTATTTTTTACGTCTCTCGCGTTTGACATTTAAAAAAAAAAGAAAACATTGAAATAATTTTTTTAGTATTACGTCAACTATTTACTGTTGTGTGACTTTTTTTATTCGTGACACGTTTAATGAAATTATCATTATTATTATTATTATCGTACTACCAACGTTAGAAAAATAAAAACTTTAAAAATTTTTACGAGTTTTGTTTTTTTAAAAAAAAAAAAAAATTTATTTAAATCAATTTGCGTTTTTTTAAAACATATTATTACCAACAACTTATCGTTTGTTAAATAATAATAATAATGTTACGTATAATGTTTTATCAATGACTACGTCACGCAGTTTAAAACATGATAAAAAAAAAAGAACGAAATTCGCGAACGAAATAAAAGAATTTAACGTGAAATTCGTATAAAAAAATTTTTTAAAAATTCGAAAGTTTTTCCGTTTCCTGTTTTTTTTTGTACTAAATTCCCGCCGCACATCCGGTAATGATAATTTAATAAACATCGTAATTTTTTTTTTTATGAAACGGTGTTAATAAAAAAAAGTTAAAAAATAAACCTGAGTCAATGATTTTATTATGAATCAGACGACGACAAGTTCGATGGCGGTTTCATGATGAATCGAAGAGTCAAGGGCGTTATGGTTGT